>NC_053166.1:101973789-102273789 GCF_016835505.1 Polypterus senegalus
CAAACCCTATACTACACATTCTATTATGAAAAGTCAATAATCAATAATGCTTCAATGAGACTGGCTTAACTGGTAATGTTATAAGTGCTAATTATTGTAATAGTAACTAATATAGCACTAAATATAGTAGTTGTCATGTCTTAGATTCAGATTAACGCCAGGAGAAGGGTAGCGGGCACAGTCCAGATTATATACAAACATTAATCCTTAAAGGTAACTGTTGTCCTCTCACATCAAGTGTGAATGGGCCAATAAAATGAGGTCATTCTAAAAATATTTACTCTTTTACATTCCTTTAGAATAGGTATTGACCATTATAGTCTAATCGCATTTTGTAAATATTTGCTATTATATTATTTTATCTCCATCGTAGTACAGGTTAAATCCAAAGCAATCTATTAATCAGAATAATCATGCATTATTTCTATTAATTAAACAGTTACAAATATTCAATAAGTACATATTGTTCATGTAAGGAGTTCAATTGCCTTCTTGCATTTGAAGATAATTAACTTTTCTTCTTATATCACCCCACAGTTCAATTCCTCTTTGAAATACAATACTGCAATAAGTATACAGTATATTAAGTTGTGACAAATATATATATACTAGCAAAATACCTGTGCTTCGCAGCGGAGAGGTAGTGTGTTAAAGAAGTTATGAAAAAGAACAGGAAACATTTTAAAAATAACGTAATATCCCTGACCATCTCATCTTCGTTGTCAACCGTTGTAAAGATAACAGGTTTCATTCATTGAAGTGATCACTACCCAAATCGGTACTCGTGAATCTAAGATGTTTATAACAGGCATTCCCGGTATTAAGTTGTGGATTTGCCTGCGAATATTTAGCAGCAGCGTGTCTATGAACGTAATTTAAACTTAAGCTTTACACTTTGCTTTTCTATTGATATGTCTACAAAGGCTTGTTCAGCTTCAGAGGGTTGTTCCTTTCTTACTGCATCAATAAACAGTTCGTCTTCCTCTTTATCTGAGACATCACACACTGCATGCATGGGTTTACCTTTCCCAGTCCTGCAAACTTTAGCGAAGTGGTGCAATTTACCACATTTTTTACACTGTCTTCCTTTAGCTGGACATTGACTTTTTCCACCGTGTGGTTTGTTTCCGCAGTAGGTGAACTTATGAATAGGTGAACTTATGAATATGGAGCTCTTTCTTGTGTACTGCGTTCAGTGGACGATTCTTCTTTTATTCATTATTTCATATTCTTTTGCTGCCTTCTCAATTGTGTAATGCGTTTTTTGTTCGGTGCTCTTTGGAGCTCTTTCTTGTTCTTTTGCAGTACACTCTGCAAGGGTATCACAGTCAGCTCACATGAGCTGTATTTTCCATTCCACAGTTCACAGTACATGCATCGAAGGTTCTCAGCTATGCTTGTGCTATCTCCTGTGATCTTGTGATGTCCACGGCTTTATTTAATGTTAGCTAATGTTACCTGGCACTTAAAAGTTTCTCACGCACTTTCACTGAGTTTGTGCCAAACACTAGTCTATCCCTGACCATCTCATCTTCGTTTGCATAAGCACAGTCCTTCACCCGCGAATATTTAGCAACAGCGTGTCTATTGGATTGCTGCTGATGGATGGCCTTATATGGGCAGGCACTCAATTACGTAGGAGGCATGATGATGCAGGACGCAACTCCGCCTCACACAGCGACCGAGCTGAAGACTATGGCTGTATATATGTATGTAAGTAGGTTCCAGTTATGACTGTTACATGTAGAATTTCGAAATGAAACCTGCTTAACTTTTGTAAGTAAGCTGTAAGGAATGAGCCTGCCAAATTTCAGCCTTCTACCTTTTTGGGAAGTTGGAGAATTAGTGATGAGTGAGTGAGTGAGTGAGTGAGTGAGTGAGAGTCAGTCAGTCAGTCAGTCAGTCAGTCAGTGAGGGCTTTGCCTTTTATTAGTACACTAGCAAAATACCCGCGCTTCGCAGCGGCAAAGTACTGCTTTAAAATTTTTATTAAGAAGAAAATTAAACCTTTTTAAACTGAGGGAAAATATACCAATAATTATTTGTTAAGGATCTCTTTGTATACCACATTGTGAGTTCGGCCCTCCGGTTGTAATATGACCAAGCTGTGCGCTGAGCTTACTCTTGAGCATGCAACGTACAGTTGACCATGTGAACAGTAATCTTGTTTCAAATCTCACAGCTTGGATTGTTGCTGTCATAATCGGTTTGAGTTTCATGGTTTGTTTCAATTACGACAGTATTTGTAGGACTTGTGTTGAAGAGACATTCGACATCTGTCAAGCGTTGTAAGTATACAACCGGTTTCATCGATAACGTCACATCCAGCTTTTGAGAGTTTAAACATTCATAAATATCAAAGTGTCCACTACTGAAATCGTCACCTGTCAATCTAAGATGTTTAAGAGGCATTGGTGGTTGTCGAAAGGTGTAAAATATTTGGCCATTTCGGTACACTTGAAAGCGACAACCGAACAATTCAGTGGCAGCCATCAACTCACATGCAGATGCATTGTGAAGTGAAAGCATTTCACTCTTATAGTGCTCCTGTGTAGTATAATTATCTCCTGTACCGTCATCAGTCCACACCTTGAACCTGTCCCAGTCATTCAATACATAAGACACAATGTTCCTCCGGATATCAAGAGTGAGCCTGATATGGCCGTGCAATATGTAACAAAGAGAATGGAAAAGGAAGGTACCATCTCCGGGCATGGAAACCACTCGGTAAGTGACAGTTCTTTGATTGATGGTGATCACCTCGATAGACATGTTAATGGGGGTACGGTTGGAATGATAAAGGAAATGGGTACCTGAACAATGAAAAGTAAGTCTAAAATACCGACACAATAACTATAATCATAATAAATGAACAATAAAACAACGGAGAAGCCGTGGATTAAATAAAAAGGCTGTAGTTATCAGCAGGAAGACGTGAATCCCGTGGCGAAGCAAGGAAGGGAATGTAGAGACTGGAGCGACAGACAGCCTTATATAGGCAGGCAGGCAACAACGTGGGAGGCATTGGGATGGGGGACCCAACACCGCCTCACACGGTGACCGAGCTGCAGGCTATGGACGTATATATGTACGTAAGCAGGATTCAGTTAGCGTTGGGAACCCGCATACGAAATGTCTTGAAGATGGGCCCATAAGTAACAAAGACCGTTGAAAACTTCAATATGGCGACCGAGAGTGGCATCAAACCACTGAAATAAGTACCAGATTTCAGCCTTCTACCTACATGGGAAGTTGGAGAATTAGTGACATTAGAAAGTTCAATATGGCAGCTGACAGTGGCATCATACCACCGAAATAAGTATGTACATTGGTTTTGGTTAGTGCAGGGAAGCCGCCTACCAAATTTCGTGAAGATGGGGCCATGAATAAGAAAGTTCAATATGGCGGATGTTGTTGACCGTTACGCGTAGAATTTTGAAATGAAACCTGCTTAACTTTTGTAAGTAAGCTGTAAGGAATGAGCCTGCCAAATTTCAGCCTTCTACCTACATGGGAAGTTGGAGAATTAGTGAC
The DNA here is from genome assembly GCF_016835505.1 of Polypterus senegalus. NCBI lineage: Eukaryota > Metazoa > Chordata > Cladistia > Polypteriformes > Polypteridae > Polypterus > Polypterus senegalus. The sequence continues at coordinate 101,977,324 of NC_053166.1, forward strand.
GTTGGAAAGTTCAATATGGCGGCCGACAGTGGCGTCATACCACCGAAATAAGAACGTACATCGGTTTTAGTTAGTGCAGGGAAGCCACCTACCAAATTTCGTGAAGATGGGGCCATAAATAAGAAAGTTCAACATGGCGGATGTTGTTGACCGTTATCGACTGTTATGACCGTTATGTGTAGAATTTCGAAATGAAACCTGCTTAACTTTTGTAAGTAAGCTGTAAGGAATAAGCCTGCCAAATTTTAGCCTTCTACCTACACGGGAAGTTGGAGAAATAGTGATGAGTGAGTGAGTGAGTGAGTGAATGAGTGAGTAAGTGAGTGAATGAGTCAGTGAGGGCTTAGAGTCCAACACCCCAAAGTAAAGGATATTAATATCTAAAACTCCTGATCCGATGCAGATAGATGCCTTCTACAATTTCGGACATTCTGTGATCCTTTTTCTTTTAAGTGTCAGAGGTTACCAGCACATAAAAACCTTAAAGTTTAGTTGGCTTGTTTGCATTAGTGACCTGTGATCCCTTTAACATTAGAATCCCTGAAGCCTAAGAGAAAACTCTTAATCCCGGGCCACCATCGTACCTCTTGATTAGCGTCTTTTGTTTTGCAAATGGGTCGATTAGCACAAGCAGTAAGCAGCCTGCTATCCCATCCCCCCACCAACACAGCTCAAGTCGCACAGAAGATTCTCAGAGTTCATATCTATTTATCTGGGTGTGAGGTGCCAGGAGTTGTATAGGGTAAATAATATATCGTTATTTGGAATACGTGCATTCCATGTGTATTCCATGTCTACAAAGATCTATGTAAATGTAGGATGACAGGAAATGTGAGGCAGGAATTGTTGAACACATAACTAAAACATAACTAACTGAAGTCCAAATATCAAATTAACACAAAAGGTACAAGTATAACAAAACAAGTTCCCGGTGCTGCGCTAACATCATGCACCAGGAGGCGTGAGCTTCTTAAGTGTGAGCAGGAGCATGTAGGTGGCCAGTTGCTTGTGCTATAACATGCTTGACCTGGCGGTGATCAACGTACATGTACTGTGCAAGGCATGTACAGGGTCCACTGAGAAAAGAAGAGTGTTCATGGCTCACCTTGCAGAGAAACTTTGTTGTCGCTTCTTACAAGACAAAGCGATGGAAAAAGAAAAGGAGGATGCAACATCGACAAGCTTCTGTTCCAAGACAGCTTCTTTCCCCAGGAAAGCAAACCGAGTCAGCGTCAGGCGCCCCTTCAATGTAATAGGAACCACAGCATAGAGAGAAGTGTGTACATTGCAACAGGTACACATGTCATAAATGTAGAAAGGACGATAGTCCTTGGGTGTGTGGGAGCATTTGAATTTGATAATTGCATATAGTGTGGAACTGACCTCTCTGTACTATTCTTTCCTCTGCATGTCCTGGAGTACAAAAGAAACACCACCATGCACCAAAATGTGGATACTGGGCAAAATTGAAAAAAAAAAAAACATGCGGTCACTGATTACAACTGCAAAATGGTATATGAATGAATATGAATAATATGAATAATGTTGCATCCGTGCCACAATGTTTTCCAAAATGTGCTATACAGGTCATAAAATGAATAATTCCAAATAAATACCAAATATATACCTATGTCTCTGTTTTCTGTTAGTGCAGTTTTGACAACATGGACAATAAGGTGCATACTAATTCAGCATAAGCAGGAACACTTAATAAAACTAAATTTAAAAAAAAATCAAGTGACGGTGAGATACAAATAAGGCAGACTCACCAGTGTTTATGTGTCAGCTTTTATCCATCCAGATCAGAGAATTTCCAGTTCCATTGTCTCAAAACACCACTCACATCTACAGTTATTCCCAGATTCAAATAAAAAATAACAGCTTCAGATCCCTGAAGGGGGGAGGATGCTCTTGGGGGTGGTTGGGTGTAGTATGTATTGTGATTGTGACTTAGAGAATAAAAGTGGAAAAAAAAAAAACGCTAACTTTTACAAGTACTATATATTTAAACCGGCTGTTACAGACACAAATTAAATATATGTTTTTATTGTACAGTATAATATTGACAATAAGAGCAGCTCACTACTTAAAACGGTAAATATATGAGGCTGTCAGGATCGAACCAGGGTCTCTTGATTACAAGTCAGCAAATCTTACTGCTCGCCATGGAAACTGTTGTATCATCCTCAAACCTTTTGTGAAAGTGTTTATTTGATCTTTGGATTTCAGGCCTCACACATTATATAGTTTACTGTATGTCTACATTTTGTCATTTATTAATAAAATATGAAAAACGTTTCTGTTTTAACGATGTGTTTACACAGATTATAGCAGAAATGGAACACACATGTATGTGTTCCAAATAACAATCTAAAGTATTTCCATTCTAAAACTCCAGCACTTCACTCCCAAAATAATCAAGGCTGGAACTGGGAGAACTTTGAGCCCGTTCTGCAGCGGTAAAAGGATGGAATAGTAGGCTGCTTGCTGCTTGTCTCAATCAGGACATTTAACAAGACAAAAGATGCTGACAGAAAGGTGTGAAGGGATTTAATGTGGGCCGGATTTACACATTTTTTCGTAGGCTTTGGTAATTCTTGTGTTAAGGTGGCCCGGGATTATAAGTTTTTCATAGGCTTCAGGGATTCTAGTGTTAACTGGAACTTGATCGAAAAGACCAATAACCCTCGGATTCGGGACAGACCACTGCTTGAGGCGGACAACCTCTCTTTAAACCACACAGTTGACATAGCAGTTCAAATTGAAAATACAGAACGCTGCAGTGCCAGCATTTGCAAAGCTGGAGTAAACAATCCTTTGGCTGCATCGTCATCATTGAACACGCAAGCGGGATCTGTTGACCTTGATGCTATTTTCCCAGTCCAGTACATGCGGCTGGCAGGAAATAATATGCAGTCTAGTTGTGGTAACTGTGGTGCAAATGACTGACTGACTGACTGACCAAAAAGTGTGGTGTATAATTAGAACAAGGGTTAAAACCAGATCCTCCACTAGGGCAACCTGTAATAGTAATTTAGTTCAGATTAAAATTAAAATATATCACCAGTTCAGAAACATCTATACAGTTTTAAATGCTGCTTATTAAAAATTCACTGTTTTGGAAGTAAAGCTGCTTTGGTAAATAATGTTATATTACAGTACAAAATCTGATTTGTGTTTTCTCATTGAAATCTGGCTTAATAAATCTGACACTGTTCCCCTTGCTGAGGCATAACCAGATGGATAAACAGTCAGTCAGTCAGTCAGTTTCCAACACACAGAGTCACGGGTGTCTGCTGGATCCAATCCCAGCCAGCACAGGGCGCAAGGCAGGAACAAATCCCCGGGCAGGGCACCAGCCCGCTGCAGGAGATGGATAAACATTTCTACATAAATCTAGAGGTTCTGGTTAGGCAGGTGGCCTTGGAATAATTTATTATAGCAAAACCCAATAATTTTTACACTGGTTGTACTTACTGTTTTTCCTCCAAGCAAAGGTAGCTACATTTCATCTTTAAAACATTTTTTCCTGATCATTATTTTTCAAAAAGTAAACAGAGACTAATTAAGTAATTTAGTGACAAAAGAGACAAAAATATGTTTAATAAGTTGAAGTGTATAATGGCTGTTTTACACTTACCGGCTGAAAAGAAACTATTGAAAGAAATGTGAAAGAAAACATGCAGTTGCTGTTCATGTCATTTCTATTTAATAAAGCAAAACTTGGACCATTTAGTTTCTAATGCCTGTTTATATAAATATATATAATGTATATAAATTCCATGAATTACAATATCAGTGTTCCTATATCCTTGGAGTGGCATGATAGGGCGCTGAAGGGAAAGATGTGAGAAAAAGTCATAGAGTTTTTCACAGTATTAGTCAGCACTGCAATACTTCATCTGTAATTGCCGAAAGTTACTTATGGATCCCATATTAATATCTCATGAGGTGTTAGGCTTGCTTTGTTGGGGGTATCCATCCATCCATCCATTTTCCAACTCGCTGAATCCAAACACATTGGGTCTGCTGGAGCCAATCCCAGCCAACACAGGGCACAAGGCAGGAACCAATCCCGGGCAGGATGCCAACCCACCGCAGGACACACACAAACACACCCACACACCAAGCACACACTAGGGCCAATTTAGAATCGCCAATCCACCTAACCTGCATGTCTTTGGACTGTGGGAGGAAACTTTGTTGGGGGTATCTCTTTTTAATAATAGTTCTAGAGGTAAAACAAATGGTAATTTTAATTCAGCTTCTGCTTGTATATTTGGCTAATTTGTTTTTACTGCTCAAAGTGAATTCCACATTTGGTAAACACAATGTACAAGTTTCCTTTAATTGTGTTTGTATAGATCCTTAGTATAGATCCTACAATTAAAAAACATATTCTCTAAGGGTTGCATCTGGTCTGGCTGTTGTTGTGGCCTCCACTCAATTGAAGAGCAAATCCATCACAACAAGTAAATAATCACAATATAAAATAAAGTCAATCTGAATATATTCTAAGGGCAGAGACATTGATTTGGTTTCATAATACTCAAACTTTTGGCTCATAACCTTTGCTGCTATGAAAGTAACCTATTAAACTAAAATTCATTTGCTACATCCCAAAGTCAGCTATTTTTCCCTTTTAGACACCTGTGTCAATTTTGCTATATTTTTTTAGAGGAAATGGGGCGTGAGAAGGTATTGGGGGTAAACCCTGAAATCAATCCCATTAATATAACAACTGATAAGAGCCAAAAGTTATAACTCTCATAGAGATGATAAATACATTCAATGCTGGAATCAAAAATCAAAAGAAAAGAAAAGAGAAGGCATAATGGTGCATTTAAAGAGTTGTATTCTATGGAGATTCCTGTTGAAACGTAAGAAAATCCCAATCATTCTAAAGTACAGATTTGTTTGTCTTTATGTTTATTGTACCCTTTGGAGATGAGGAAAAGTCAGTGCATGCAATACAAGAAGCTACTGTAGGTGTTCATGGATGGCAACATAACACCAGTGTCCTCCACAGAACATCTCTCATTCAGCATAGTAAGAAGATGTCAAGGAAAAAAATCAGTTTCGACTGCAAAATTCCGGATTTGTTTTAGAAATTAGATAAAAATAAACTAAAACAGTTAGGCTCTACATTCCCTTTTTTTCCTTTTTCCAATTACAGAATATTGTTCAGGAATGTGCACATATTCCTTTATATTTTAGTCTCAGCTTTTAAATAATTTACAAAAGTGATAGATATTTCACTGTGTCTATAAGGTGCATGCCCGTGTCGATCAAATACAGGGAGCTCTGCAGCCCACTTGTGACTTTACACTGTAGGAAGATAGGTAAATAAATCAAGGTAAACAGGTAAACAACATTCAATGTCACCTTTATATCAGTAACATATAATTGATTTTCATATAAAGACCATCACAAAACATAATCACAAACAGAACTTTGAATGATACCTTGGCAAGCTTGGCATGCCCTGCTGTTTTGTTGAAGGACATACGTGTGGCAGATTGACTGGCAGGATGACACCCAACCTCTAGCTGCATCCAAATGGTGGCATCTTTCACCTTTACGCCTGGTGCAGCTGTGTTGTTCTTATGTGTAAGTGGCCGTTTCTTGCAGGGAGGGCTTCTGTTCTCTTTCTCCAATGTAGAACCCTCAAACTCATCTGAGTTCACCTTTGCTATAGCACGTCTTTATTTGAAAAGCGCAGTGTCAGATCGGGGGGAGCATGAACGTGACTTATGCATTATATCACTTTCACGATGAAATTCATTAAACTATGTATATTTCATTTTACAGATAAATTGTTAACTTAATAATGAATACTGTTAATAATTACACATCTGGGGGTGGCACAGTGGCTGAGCGATAGAGTCATGTGCCTGGTGTTCCCTGCCTGGAGTTTGCATGTTTTCTTGGTGGGTTTCCACAGTGTGCTCCGATTTCCCTCCAAAGACATGCAGGTTTGGGGATTGGTGATGCTAAAATGATGCTAGTGTATGTGAGTGCTTGTATTCACCTTGTGATGTGCTGATGCCCCGTCTAGGGATTGTTTCTGCCTCATGCCCAGCGCTAGCAGGAATGGGCATATCCCTGGATTGATGGATTTAATCATTAAAATTCCATCCTTTTCAGAGATATTGTGGCAAGGTATTCTCAGAATTTAATGGGTGTTTCAGTCAATACACAATACAGAGAAGCCGAACCTGTTCTCACCGTAATGATATTTCACACTGCATCCTGGTGGAATCGTTAAGATTTACGTAAAATAAGCATAAACATCACATCTCGTGAAGTATAAACCCAGCCTGAGTCATAATATGATATTTTCAGACACTTTTGCCATTCTTTTAACATGTTTTATCACAAACATTTTTCCTCAAACATGTCACCTTATTAAACAACTAAAGCAGATTTTATACATCTTTCAGCAGCATTTTCACCTTTTATACTTTTTCATCTTTATTCTTTTTTACATATTCTCTTCATCTCAACATGATCTCATTCTCTCTCTCTGCACATTCAGATTTCTGTATTTTTAGTGTCTACTGTAGTCAGTCAATCTAATCATCAAAGTATATTAGAACATTAGAAAAATCTAAACAAGAAAAGGCCATTCAGCCCAACAAAGCTCTCCATTCCTATCCAGTTAATACTTCTAAAATAACATGAAATCTAAAGTACCTAAAGTCCTACTGTCTACCATACTACATTGCAACTTATTTCATATGTGTAAAGAAAAACTTCCTAATGTTTGCTTCAGCCCTGTGTTCTTGATGAATTCATTTTAAAGTAACAGTCTCAATCCACTGTACTAATTACCTTCTTAAATTAAAATACTTCAGTATTGTCTCCTCTTAATCTTCTTATGCTTAATCTGAAAAGATTCAGCTCTTTAATTTTCTCCTCATAATTTATACCCTGTACCCCTAGTATAAGTGTAGTTGCTTTCTCTGGAATTTTCAAGAGCTTCTATGTCCTTTTTTCAACCTAGAGATTAAAACTGTACACAGTATTCCAGATGAGGCCTCACCAGCACATCTTAAAGCTTCAGCATAACCTCCTTGGACTTTTACTCTATACATACACTATGCTATATAACCGAACATTCTGCTAGCCTTCTTAATAGCTTTTAAACACTATCTGACAGTTGACAGTGTTAAGTCAATTACAACTCCTAAATCCTTCTCATAAGGTGTACTTTCAATTTTCCGACATATTGTATAGTCTTGTGAAACACCACTCTTAATGAAAGCCAATTTTAATAGGGTTCCTTGCACCATAATCCTCTGCTTCCTAGATGGGCGCTCCTTGTGCAGGCAGCTTGTTGTTTCTTTTTGTATGAATATGTTCGCGTGCTAACTTACTAAGGAGAGTGACTCATGTAGTTGAGAATGGTAGTCAGGGAAAGCTAAACTGAAATAACAAACAGACTGCATCTCTGAGGGAAAAGGTTTATGTAGTTGTTAGTGACCTGGGGCCTCATGTATAAACGGTGCATACTCCCATTTCCACGCTCGCAATTTCAGGCTAGCTCAAACCCTGGCATACGCGAGTTCTCCATTCGGTTTTGCAAACTGGCAGCACCCAGCGTCAAAGCAATGCTTTTGTTCCAGTGCGATTTCCCTTTCTTTTTTAGATCCACATCCCTGACATGGCTTAATCATATACACTGAAATTAACTGCATATTGTTTATTAGTTTAAGGCATCTGATTTTAATTAACCTGTAACAATATAATGGTCCACACAATGGCCAACATATTCCAAATACCATAGCTGCTTTAGCATTGTTACTCTCACTGGACCTTCTTCTTCTTCTTCTTTCAGCGGCTCCCATTAGGGGTTGCCACAGTGGGTCATCTTTTTCCATATTACTCTCACTGCACCACTTCAGAGTATTTATATCACTGTATCGGAGTGTGGAATCACAGCTCTACAGAAGCTGATCAGAAAGAGAATTATTGGTATACAGCATTTAGCACACACTGCCTCAGCCATGCTGCCTATTTGAACTGCTCTCATGCAGCAAATGTTTTACAGCCTTTCCTGTACTGACCTTGCAGTTCAGAAACAGTTTGATCCCAAGAACTATAAACGCAATCAGTCAGCCCATTAAGTGCTCCTTGTAGAACTGCTTGTACTTATAAGTACAATTACCTAACTGTAAACATGCAATACAGTTATAATATTGCACAACCTGTGCCACTTTATAAAGTGCGTAGTTACATATGATGACAATATCATTTTTAAGATGAAGTGCAGCAAAATATGTTTATTATACAGATAAAACTTTAACTTAATTTAAATAATCTATATTGTTAATAATTAAACATGTGAGGACACTGTGTCGCAGCGCTAACAAGCAGCTGCCGCTCTATTCAGGGAATGTTAATGCCATGCATTGATGGGGCTGGCGTGACACTAGAAGGAGAGATGGATAGAATAATTAAACATGTACTACAAAGATATTTCAATGTTTCTTAAAAGTTTTGAAGAATTGGAGTTCTAAGCTTACAAATGGCTTAATGTCTATTACTGAGCTGATTGTGTGGCGATTGGTTACTTGGAGAAAGAAAAGGAAGGACAGTAATTGGGGGTTAGTATGTTTGAAAGAGACAGTACTGCTGCAATAAATTATTTCATCGAAGGTTGTGCACAGCGCAGCAAGCATCTTGCATGAGGCAGGAACAATTTCTCACCAGTTCGTCACTATCACTGCAACACCGTGTTCCCATGTTTAATACATGCTTTAATTGATATAATATGAATACTGAAATGATATCAAGTATACATCTCAGTATTTAAATTATTCAGAGAACTTTAATATCACAAATGTATTGGATTCTGTGTCCTGTTGGAGGAAGAGAAAGCCTGTTTAAGAAGCATGTAGTGATTCACACACATACAGCATATAGAAGAACACATACAAAACAAAGCATTTAATGTGCTACTTTAGTTACGATGGGATTTGAGGAATTAGTAAATTAAATGATTTTAAGATGAAGTTTATGATGTTCTACTTTAATGACAAAATAAACTATGTGATTAAAGTGGAAATTTCAAAATTAAAGTTGACATTTCAAGCTTTTTCCCCAGTGTTCCTATTTTTTTTTCTTTTCTCTGTACCCTAATAAGCTTTCATATGACACTCGGATGGTAGGCTACACCTCACCTTTTCACGGCGACTTTGATATTTGACAACTTCTTTTTTATTTTGGGCACTGTGCGACTTTGTGAATTTGAGCTTTTGAGTTTCTCCGACACTCTGCGTCACTCGATCAACTTCCTTTTGTTGTTCATACCACTGTTTTAACCAACAAATAGTACATTTTTCCTTGCCTCCACTTGGTATTCACTGAAATTCTTTTATTTTCCCCCGTGCTTTTGCCATTGCCTTTTCACAGAACACTGATCTTAAGGGCTATTTATATGGATTTGCATAAGGAAGTGAAAGTTGGCATACACACAGATTTATGCATATGGATTTTTTGTGCATACGAACACTCCCGCTTTTGTCCGTATGTCATGTTTTAGTGTGAATTTTATGCACGGTCTTATGCATGAGGCCCCTGGTTATTTGATGATAGTACATGGTACTAAAGTGAAAATTCTTTACACTACAGAGAAATATTTTGGTGCTGTACAAATGTAAAATTCAATATTGTCTCTGTTAGACATTACATTTCCAATAGATAGTTTTATTGCACATATTTTGTTCAGTGTTTATTAGAATTTCATTTTCTTTCTGATTATGTGTTACTTTGCAAAAATAAATGTTTTGTTAAAGGAGGAAACCAGAACAATAGCAATTATATTGTAGTATAATAAAGAGCTATTTCACATTTTTAGAATAGTTATATTCAAACCCGTTGTGTTAAGTTGGTTACAAGCAAATCTATTTATAGCATTTTATGAATACAGTAAATTTACTGTACATTGTTAATGAACCTAATACATGTAGCTGTTTATAGATGTGCATTTTGTCAGTGAAGATGTTACTGTGATATTGCAATATAAGATTGCGTTAAAAGGTCAAATGGGCATAAACAATTAATTGTTGGATTGTGAATGTAAAGAAACTATTCTAGTTTTAGGTCAGAGGTATTGTGGCCATGTTTTGTGAATGGGACTGAACTGAAGGCCATTAGTTACAGTGATTTTATTGATATTTGAAGTATGTTCTTTTAAAAAAAGAATAAATCCTCCTGTATGAAGCTGATGCCAGCTCAATGCGTGTGCTCTCTCTATTCTTATCACAGTTTCTAAACACTGACTGGACCGAAGAACAGCAGCTCTCTGACGCTGAATGTTTCAAGGGTAACAAATTTGGGGGCTCGTCTGGGATTAGTGCTTCTTGTGGGACTGGTACTAATCATCTGACAACCGTGAGATTCTGATTACATGTCTCCAGATCCGATGGTCTACGCAGTAGGCTTAGGTATCCAGTGATGGCTGCTGTACGTGATTTGTGATGGGAAATCCAGCAACAGCTTCATCAGCTGGCCAGTGTCACCAACAGAGTACTACTCCATAAGTTGGCAGCATCATTTGAAGATGAGGTTCAAGAAGATTTGCCAGGTGCTGAATTGACTGAAGTGGAAATTTTTGACTTCATTGTTGACTTCTTGAGAAGTGATCAACTAAGGAGCCGTGAGGATCAGGGGATGTCTCGCCTGCTTGTATTTTGTGACCTCATCAATGAACTGCAGTTGCCCCAGGCATCTGATGAAGAGGATGCTGATTTGGTGTCATAGACTGAACCAGTAGTAGTAATAGTGCCTGTCATGAGTAACATAAACCTCGACACCAGTGGTTGCTGATCAGGTAGCCGGTTTGGTAAAACTGACAGATGTTGCAGCATTGCTGCCTCGTAGAGAAGATTCATGGAGGTAAAATCTCTGATTTTGATTTGAGTTATAATAATTTGTGTAAGCAAATTGATGAGAGGCTAGTCGAAGTGTTTACTGAGGTTGAAATTATTAGAATGGTGCTCAGACTCATCAAACCTGGTACCTTTAAAGACATGCTCATTACCAAAGGTAACCTGACTGTGGCTGAACTAAAGCATTTTCTCAGGGCACACCTAAGGGACAAAAGCTGTACCAAATTGTTAAATGACCTGAGCAATGCCAAACAACATGATAAAGAAAGTCCATAACAGTTTATGTATAGGTTAATGCAGTTGAAACAATGTGTGTTGTTTGCCAGTATGACAGTAAACTAGTGCAGTGAGTGTTCTTTCATTCACTTTACCAGGGTATGAATGAGAAATGCTCATATGTCAGACAAGATCAAGATCTTAAGCCTCACATCTCAGATCTCCGTTTTACCGACAACTTTATTTTGGAGCTGATAACAAGGTCAAAGAGCGAAGAAACAGAGAGACAAAATAGGTTGGGTCAAACCAACAGACAAAATGTAGTCAGTATCAGTGGAGCGCAGCAGGATAGGGACAGTCAGCATGCTTTTCAGGTGCAAGCAGAAGCCCAAGCTAATCGGGTTGCCTTACAGGAACTGACTGCAACAAGTGTCATCACTGACTAAGTGTCTGGAGAAAGCTCTCGCCCCGGTAGTGAGTGCCACAACCACCCCTCTCCATCCTTCACAAAACAGTCAACACAGCGAGAGGTAAAAGGGAAGTGCCAACAGTGTGTATCACAAGGAAATGACCCATGCACGCACTGTTTCCAATGTGGAAAAGAGGGACACAGGGCTATCGGTTGTCTACAGAAGAACAACAAGTCATCGGGAGACTCAACGGGGTCACTGGGGGAGGGCCACCAGTGACCGGACGTGATGTCGGGTCCCCAACCATTGAAAGGCTGAACCCCAAAAAGGAACTCCTGTCTACTGCTAAGTCACTCGAACATTATGGTGTATTCAAAAGAAAGTATGTGACCCAGTTAATTGGTGGTAGGTGCATGGTAACTTGTCTTTTGGATGGGGTAAAACTTCAGATGCTGCTGGACAGTGGGGCCCAAGAAAGTATTGTTGAGAAGTCTTGGGTGGAATCAGCTTTGCCAAATGTAACAATTCAACCACTTGAAAGACTGCTACCAGACCATCGACTTCAAGTCACTGCAGCGAATGGGACGAATGTTCCACTTGAGAAGTGGAAAGACGTTCTTCTCGAGATCATGAGTTCCAAACATGGCTCAACTGCCTTGTATGTCCCAATGCTTGTAAGTCAAGAAAGGTTAAGTAGCCCGTTGCTGGGTTTTAATGTGATTCAAGAGATTATCATAGGGAACAGTGACCAGACTGATAACATCTGCTTGGTGGACTTACTGTCAGAGGCCTTGAAGATTCAGAAGTGCAATACTGAAACTCTGATGGTTGTTGTTAATACAATGCCAATCTGGAGTGAACCACAAATTCTGTAGTGAAAGTGGAAAAAAAGGCTCACTATCCACAGCTATCAAGTCTGTGAGGTGAAATGTCGCATCAGGGCTTTCCCTGGGAGAGGAGAGATGATGTTAGAGCCAGATGTAGAATGCAACTTACCAGATGGATTGGAGTTGTTCCCAATATTTGTCAATGTGCCTGCAGGTGCTTCCAAAATAGTGAAGATTCCGATCCAGAACTCAACAAATCATGACATTTTCTTACAGTATATCCGAAGACAGTCCTAGGATCGATTGGAGTGATTACTGGAAACAAACCTGTAGGCATTGCCCCAACTCCTGAGAAGCCAGTAGATCAGAATAACAATACTCTCTTTTTGTCCCAATTATGTAAGCTCTGCTGTTGATGGACGCAATGAAGGAAAAGAATCCAAAAGAGCTGCTCCCTCACATGAGATGTGGCACCCGATTGTCAATTTAGACCACCCGTCGAAGCGTGATCAGGAGTTGGTTTGGCGGATGCTTTATGAACAATCTGATGTGTTTGCCCATGAAGAGGGAGATATTGGATGCATTTCGGGTTTGCAGATGAAAATCAATATGACAAACAACACACCTGTTCAGAAGAGCTACAACTCCATTCCCATGGCCCCTGTATAAAGAGGTTAAGGAGTATGTTCAGAACCTCTTAGACAGAGGATGGATCCATAAGTCTGTGTCAGCTTATTCCTCACCAGTAGTGTGTGTACAAAAAAAAGACAACGTCTGTGTGTTGATTTTCGTAAGCTCAACTGCAAAACAATACCAGATCGCCACTCATTGCCAATGATTCAGGATCTGTTGGAAAGCTTGGAGGGCAATGCATGGTTCTCCATCTTGGAGCAAGGCAGTGCATATCATCAGGGTTTTGTGAGTGAGGAGTCAAGGCAGCTAACAACCTTCAGTACACCTTGGGAACTCTATGAATGGGTGCGGATACCATTTAGATTGACAAATGCACCAGTTACATTTCAGAGATCTATGGAGGGAATGTTTATAAGACATTAGAGATGAGTTCTGTGTGCCATAATTGGATGATGCCCTGTCCTACTCTAAAATATTTGAGAACCATGTGGAACATCTCAGATCAGACAAGTATTCTGTCGGATGCGACAACATGGTATCAAGCTCCATCCAGCCAAATTTGAACTTTTTAAGAAAAAAATCTGTTACATTGGGCGATTGATGTCGGGGGAAGGGATCCAGATCGACCCAAAGGATTTGGAAGCAGTGATTGCTTTAAATCAAAGGAAACCCCACACAGTTGGAGAAATTTGGATTCTGTTGGGATTCCTTAGTTACATTCCTCAAGGACTTTTTCCAACTGGCAAAGCCATTGTTCAAACTTCTCCAGAGCCCAGCTGAGTGATACAACCATGGTTCAGAAGAACAAGGGTAAAGGTCGAGCAAATAAAGGGGAGAAAGGACAGCTTCCATCACAAACTCCAATAACCTGGTCTAGTGAACATCAGAATGTGGTATCAAGATTGGTGGAGATGCTGACCAATCCTCCTACCCTAGCCTACCCAAAGTTTAATCCTCCATTTGTGTTACATACAGATGCATCAAATAAAGTCATGGGAGCTGTATTATGCCAATGGCAAGACAACAAACTAAGAGTCATTGGTTATGGGTCCAGGACACTAACACCTGTGGAGAGGAATTACGACCTGCACTCTGGTAAACTTGAGTTCCTGGCACTTAAATGGGCCATCTGTAACAAATTTCCAGATTACCTATATTATGCTCCAACCTTCACTGTCTATACAGATAATAACCCCTTGACCTATGTCCTGAACTCTGCCAGGTTAAGCGCTGTGGGTCACAGATGGATTAGGGAGTTAGAAGATTTCCATTTTGATATTAAGTATAGACCAGGGAAGAGGAATGCAGATGCCGACATGTTGTCCAGGTACCCAATAAACTTTCTACAGCAAATGTATTAGCATACAGAGATTGTGTCACCAGAGGTAGTGTCTGCAGTGTGGCAAGGGAGCAAAGCAGCCCAAAGTGATGATGTACCCTGGTGGGCTGCATTGCAACTTAATTGTGAAGAAGTGAATACTGTGCTAACAGGCAGCATTTCAGGCATGATGCCTGAAGACATCAGAACTGCACAACAAGAAGATCTGATTATGAAAGAAGTGGTGTCCTTGAAACTCAAGGCATGGAATCCTAATGTAAAGGAGAAGAAAACAATGAGTAAAAGGATGAGAAAACTGGTCCATGTGTGAAACAAGTTGGAGTTAGACAAACAACACAGACAACTGGTTCTCCCTGAACAGCTAAAATTAATGGTGTGTCGCAGTAGGAGGCAGTAGTGCTTCCTTGAACCCTCAGGTACCACGCCAAACACCTGGTAAAAGTGCTACAATTATTCTTTTTATTATAACAATGTGCACTAAACACCCTCCACTCCACACTATTCATAAACCACAATAATAAATCAACAATCAACAATCCTCCACTCCCAGACGCGTTGCCCTCCTACCACCCAGCTCAGCTCAGCGTCTGGACAGAGGCACCGTCCTTTTATAGCCCCTGACCCGGAAGTGTTCCCAGTCCCCAGTCCATGTGATCTTGTATCACTTCCGGGTCAGGTAAAAAGTACTTTTCTTCATCCCGGAAGTCCGTCGCTCTTCCTATGATGAACTTCCGGGTCATAGTGTACAAATAAGTCTTTGGTCCTCCCTGCAGCTCCCTCTTGCGGCCCCTGTGGTATCCAGCAGGGCTGAGGATAAAAACTACATAGTCCATGACTCCCTGCTGGTCTTAGGGGCACCTCCATACTGCAGGGAGGGCTCCATCTGGCGGCTTGGGGGACTTGGCCGGGATAAACTGCCGGGCACAGTCCACAGGTGCTAAGGAGCTTGCATGATGATATGGGACATGTAGGTGCTGAAAAGGGTGTCCATCTTATCCGTGAACGGTTTTACTGGCCATATATGCAAGAAGACATTGAGGACTATGTAACAATAAAATGTCTTTGCATTAAACAAAAACACCCCAATATCCCTCAGAGAGCTCCAATGAGATCTATTACAACTAGTGCACCATTTGAGTTGGTCTTAATCGACTATTTACATCTATAGCCAGCAAAGGAGGATATGAGTATATCCTAGTCCTCATGGACCACTTTACACGCTTCGCTCAGGCATATCCAACACAAAACAAATCGGGAAACACAAATGCTAAGAAGATATTCCAGGACTTCATCCATTGTTTTGGGTACCAGGAGAAACTGCATCATGATCAAGGATTTGAGTTTGAGAATAGCCTGTTCCATAGACTACAACAACTGTCATTAATCACTCACTCACGGACCACTCCTTATGATCCACAGTGCAATCCGGTGGAATGTCTAAATCATACACTTTTCCAAATGCTGCGCACCCTACAAGAGGAGAACAAAAGTGAATGGAAAGACCATCTGCCTCAAACTGTGTGTGCATACAACTGCACAAGGCATGAGGCAACAGGATACTCCCCATTCTTCCTTTTGTATGGCAGAGCTCCATGATTGCCGATCAACTTGCTCTTCAACTCTAGGAGAGAGACAGCCAGAAGTCTTCTTCTAAAGGCAAGCAGCGGTATGATAGATGTGTAAGAGGTGTCGCTGGGAGCACTCTTACTGGGAGAAAGTAGTCCATTGCATCGTGGAGAGGTTGGGAGAAGGACACATATACAAGGTACAGCCAGAGAGAGGTAGTAAGACTATGCGAGTGTTGCACCGAAACCTGCTGTTACCAGTAAATGACCCTTCTCTTAAATAAGACCTACCTGTGGAAGGTGAGACTAAACAGAACAGACATCAACAACTAAAAAAAAATATTAGCAGACTCACTACAGAGAGCTCTGAAGAAGAGGAGGAATATACTTTACGTCATGACCTCGGTCGCAGAATTCCATGTAATGGGTTGGTAAACCCTCAACAACAGAAACCAGCCATGCCACAGCAGAGTTCTCACAACCAGCTGAATCTGTGTGAGAGTTCTGTCCCCCCATCAGACAGCTGAGAGAAAGGTGGGTGCAGAGGAGCCAGAGGATGAGCTAGAGTTAGTAGCTAAAGAGTCTGATCCAGTGAAGAGATGGATGGTGGAAA
Organism: Polypterus senegalus; assembly: GCF_016835505.1. NCBI lineage: Eukaryota > Metazoa > Chordata > Cladistia > Polypteriformes > Polypteridae > Polypterus > Polypterus senegalus. Next base: position 101,993,822 of record NC_053166.1, read on the forward strand.
TGAAGGAGAGCGAGTTGAAGTGAGGAGATCACAATGGAGAAGGAGGTCAGCACTGAGACTCACATATGATGCTCTAGGTCAGCCATCATATCGGCACTGGAGTGCAGATGTAAACCCACTCTTACTTACACAACCTCTATCAACAACTCAAAACATTGTGCCCTTTCCTTACCCCATCTATCTCCAACCATACTGCCATATCTAGTACACTCCCGTACAATAAGAAGTTTCATTTTAGTGGGGGAAGAGTGTAGAGAGTTTAAAAAAAAAAGTAAACTCAGAAATAGATTAAGAAAAGGATGTCAGAGTAAAAGAGACTTTAAAGGTTATAACAGCAGAAGGCTGCCTCACCACTTCTTTTAATTTAGCTCTTGGGATTATAAGTAGACAGTCATTTGAAGATCTAAGGTTATGATTTGAAGTGTAAGGTGAAAGGCATTCGAGATATAGAATGGAGCAAGATTTAATGAAGGCTTTGTAAACCTAAAACAGTATTTTAAAGTCAATTCTAAATGGCACAGGTAACTATTGTAGTGATGTCAAAACTGGATAGATGTGCTCAGATTTTCTTTTCCTAGTTAAGATTTTGGCAGCTGCATTCTGCACTAGTTGCAATCAATTGATGTCTTTTTTAGGTAGTCCTGAGAGGAGTGTATTGCAGTAATCTAGTCAACTGAAAACAAAAGCGTGAACTAATTTTTCCTATATGTCTTAAATGAAAAAATGCTGTCCTAGTAATCTGATTAATATGGGATTAAAAATGTAGGTCCGAGTCAATAATTACCCTGAAATTCTTTACCTCTGTCTTTACTGTTAAGCCTAATGGATCAAGTTTATTTCTCATACCCTCATTATATCCATTTTGCCTCTCACTAAGATTTCCGATTTCTACTTATTTAGTTTGAGAAAATTACTACTCATCCATTCAGAAACATAAGTAAGACACAGTGAGACAAGAGAGTCAATGTCATCAGGTGCTATTGCTAAATGCAGTTGTGTGTTGTTAGCATAGCTGAGGTACCTCACGTTATGTCTTGAGATAATCTCACCTAACTGAAGCATATATTGTATATAAAAAAGACCAGTGGACCCAAGATAGATCCTTGTAGAACACCATATAAAATATCATGTGTCTTTGAAGTATAATTACCACAACTAACAAAGAATTTCCTACCTGTTAAGTAAGACTCAAACCAATTTAAGACACTACCAGAGAGACCCACACACTGACTATTGTGATTTATAACAATACTGTTATCGATGGTATCAAATGCCTCAGATCTAAGAGGGTGAGAACAGATAAACGTCCTCTGTCTACATTTACCCGCAAGTCATCTACTGCTTCAACGAATGCAGTTTCTGTACTGTGACTGAAACTTGTCAAGAACAGAATGTTTATTCAAGTGATCGTTTAGCTGCATAATGACTGCTTTTTCTAGGATTTTACTTAAGAAAGGCAGGTTAGAAATATGTCTAAAATTTTCAAAAACAGAGTAGTAAAGATTATTTTTCTTGAGCAGGGGTTTAACAACAGCAGTCTTAAGACAGTGTGGGAAGACCCCTGTATCTAATGATAAATTTACTATGTCAAAAACACTCTCAGTTAGCATATCAGATACTTCTTTAAAAAACTTGTTGGTATTAGCCACATTTCTAAACAGTACACAAGGATTAGTACTGTTGTTATCTATTATTTTAGGATATTAGTCTGAGTGGGCTTTAAAGAGAGCGTTTCATATTTTTTAACACTCTACATGTCCTGACCCATTGGTTTTGGTGCGACAGGTTTAAAAGTTGGCTAAACATGCACTTCCTCATTGAATCTTTGAATTCAAAATCTCTTACAGATCTTTTGCTAAAATACTTTCACATTCATTGTTTTTTTTGGTACAGACTTCTTTCTTTGTTTTTTTACCTTGATTTTGTCTCACACTGTGTTTTTGTTGCTGTTCTTTGGATGTCTTGATTGTGACACATTTCTGCCTTAACTCTCCTCTCCTAGTTCTCCCAAAAATTGCTTTTGTCATTTGGCTGACATAACATTGAATCGAATTACTATGAGTGACCCCAAGGTGTGGCATATCTTTTTGGGATATGCGGACGATACATGGGCAAATTGAGACAATACAGAAACAAATGTATGGGGTACAAATGACCTTGGGGCAGCTTGCAGGGGCTGTAAATAATATTACACCCGCCCTTAATACTGCATATATTGCATTATCCACAACTAGTTGTAGCCATTTGCAAGAACCTTTAATCCCTATGCCACTTATTTTTTCGCGAGATCCTATGAGTACAGAGGTTTTTTAAAATCAGTGTAATATGGTGTTTGAAGCATAACCAAATATGTATTCATATGATCGAAGATGCATTGTATTCATTATGTTGTTCTTGGATAAAAACCTCTTCAATAGGCATCTGTGATGTTTGATACAAATAACCCATGTTGTTTCAATCTTGGTAAATACTATACACTTAGCCCACAAATGAAAGATATAATTTTCTTTTCAGAAAGTGCACCATGAATCCTCCAGGCCATTTAAGCAGGGCCTGGGTGTATTTTACAAATGCCTGGCGGTAGTGAAAAATGAGTTGACAAAACTTTAACAAAACCTTGGTAAGTTAATGAGCCAGCAAGTTTAGATGGTCTAGCCTTTGGAGCAACATGTGTTAAAACTAAACGCAAAACTAAACTTGCCTTGAGCTCTATGCTTACTGGCATGACTCTGGATGGATGGATGGATGGAAAAATTGGATATGTATAATGACGATTTTTCAATGTTCCCTAAAAGTTTTGAAGAATCTATGTTCTAAGATTGCAGCGGAATTTTCATTTACAGACGTTTATTGTGTTGCGATTGTTTACATGGAGAAAGAAAATGGAAGGACAGGAATTGGAAGTTGGTACATTTGACAGAACAGTACTGCTGCAATGAATTATTTTATCAAAGGTCACAGCAAGCATCTTTGAGGAGGCAGAAACAATCCCTGGAGGGGACATCAGCTCAATGCTATCACTGCACTATTGTGCCCCCACATGTTTAATACAGGGCGGCACGGTGGCACAGTGGTAGCTCTGCTACCTTGCAGTTAGGAGACCTGGGTTTGCATGCATGGATTTTGCATGTTCTCCCTGTGTCTGCGTGTGTTTCCTCTGGGTGCTCCGGTTTCCTCCCACAGTCCAAAGACATGTGGGTTAGGTGCATTGGTGATCCCAAATTGCCCCTAGTGTGTGCTTGGTGTTTGTACCCTATGGTGTGCTGGCACCTTTCCCAGGATTTGTTTCCTGCCTTGCGCCCTATTTTGGCTAGGATTGGCTCCAGCAGACCCCTGTGACCCTGTAGTTAGGATATAGTGGGTTGGATAATGGATAGATGGATGTTTAATACATGCTTTAATGCATTTCATCATGAAAATGATATCAAGTATACATCTTAGTATTCTAAATTATGAGAAAGCTGTAATATTATGAATGTGATGTATTCTGTGTGGCAATCACTGCCTGAATGCCTTTGCTGGCACGTGGTGATTAACAACTGGGTTAGAGAATACTTAGAATATGAAGAATTTAACGTGCTACTTTAGTTACGATGGAATTTGAGAAACTGTAGTAAATTAAACATCAATACTAAGTTTACAACATTCTACTCTAATGACAAAATAAACTACAAGACTGAAGTGTAAATTTCAAGATTAAAGTCGAAATTTCAACTTTAATTTCGATGTAGAACTTTTTTTTCTTAACTTTGTCCCTATTTTTTTTTATTCTCTGTGGCCCTAATATGATTCCGTATGACACTCGGACACTCATCTTTTCAAATCGACTTTGACATCTGACCACCAATGAAAGGGGCTATTTATATTGATTTGCATATTCAAATATGCAAAATTCTGGAGCAGTGGGGCTGTGGGCGTGTGCATTAAAATTCACATTAATTGGGATTTATAAAGGGGATATGCATGGAACTTTGCAATCACGCAGTTTTATGAATCTGAAATTTTTTGTGTTTCACACATTTCTGTTTTTGTCCAAATGCCATGTTTTAGTGTGAATTCTACACACACCGTTATACAGTACATGAGGCCTTTGATCTTTCTTATGGTGGTCACATATCTGGTTCCTTCCCTGATTTTAGCCTAACAACTTCAGTACAAAGTCTAAGGAAAGTCTCCTACACAGTGCATATGCTGCAAGCTTACAGCCTATTCTTTTATATCCTGTGCATCTTAAGCTGTCCCTTCTGGAGTTGTCATTTATGATGACCTGAAATAGGCCAGTGAAGACATTGACAACTTTCACCACACTGGTACATTTCCAATATGAACATCATCATGGAAGCTCACTTTTCAGAAGCTTTGGACTCTAATATAAAAATATATACTATTAAAACAATCTAGACAAGAACAGGCCATTGTGCTCAACAAAGCTTGACAGTCCTACCCACTTAATACTTCCAAAAAACATCAAGTCTAGGTTTTAAGATCCCTAAAATCCTACTACCACATTACTTGATCATTTATTCCAAGTGTCTATGGTTCTCTGTGTAACAAAAAACTTACTAATGTTTGTGAATAAGTTACCCTTAACAAGCTGGCACCACAGGGCATCACACCCACACACACACACACACACACACACACACACACACACGCACACCAAGCACAATTTAGAATCACCAATGTACCTAACCTGCATGTCTTTGGACTGTAGGGATACCCGGAGGAAACCCACGCAGACACAGGGAGAACATGCAAACTCCGTGCAGGGAGGACCCTGGAAGTGAACCCAGGTCTTCTAACTGCGAGGTGGCAGTGCTTCCCACTACGCCACCATGCCACCCCACTTCATTCATGTCTTCTCTTTATTTCCTTTTGCTTAAAGTGAAAAAGTCAAATCTTAAAGTCAAATCTTTTACTCTTACCCCATGATTCATCCTCTGTATCCCAGGAATCAGCCTAATTGCTCCTCTCTGTTTTTTTCCAGTATTGATATGTATTATTTGTAGCCTGAAGACCAAAAACTGCACACAGTACTTCAGCTTAAGCATAACCTTCTTGGACTTGTACTCTACACATTGTGCTATATAACCTAACATTCTGTTAGCCTTCCTAAAGGCTTCTGAACACTGTCTAGCAGTTGAGTCTACTATGACTCCAAAATCCTTCTAGGAAGGTGTACATTTTAGACCTCCCATGGATTTAAATCTATGATTTTTACATCTTTCATTTATTTTGAAATTTAACTAACATATTGATTCAGATTTTATTTTTTATTGCTTTTATTAAAAGCAAGTAACATTTGTCAGAGATGGCTGGGGTGGCGACCCGGCCGGGACACCCAGGAGGACCGGAGGAGTGCGTGAGCCTTCCCCAGACCATGTGGGGGCGACCGCCCTGGTTGATTTGGGGACCATGGGTAGGGAGCATGGACACTCAACCCTGTAGGGGCCCATGGTCGCCACCAGGGGGTGCCCCGCTGCCTTCAGAGCCCTGGACCTCTGCACTTCTGTCACATCCGGAAGTGCTGGGGGAAGAACATTGGGGACACCTGGAGTGCTTCCAGGTGCACAGCCGGCACTTCCGCCACACAGGAGAGTGTCCACGGAGGAGGGTCAGGAAGCACCTGGAGCCCATCTGGGCTTGCATAAAAGGGGCCGCCTCTCTCCATTCGATGGTTGGAGTTGGTTGGAAGAGGACAGAGCTCGGAGGACAGGAGTGGCGGCGGACCAGAGAAGTAAAAGGCGTTGGACTGTAAGACCTGGACTTAAGGGATGATTGGTGCTGCGGCACTGGTTTGTGCACTTTGTCTTGTGTAAATATTGTAAGTAAACGGGTGTGTGGTGCAACCATCATGTCTGCCTGTCTGTGTCCGGGCTGTGCCCCACACATTCCACACAATCAAGTCAAATTTAACAAGATTAAATTCAATTTAGCCCCCACCAAGAGGAAGAGAGGAACATCAACAGCCAAAGTAAAACTTTAAGAGTAGAAAAGAGTGAAAATAATCCTTTTCACCAATATAAATGATATTCTAAAGTGTTATTGATTAGAACATGCCAGGTTTTTAAAAAGTTTTGAATAGATCCTCTAAGTGAGAATTCTATTTTTTCCATTTTCAAATAGTATATAACATCAGTTACTCACTGACTTAAAAGAGATGGGCTAGGATTCTTCCAGTTAAGAAAGATACAGAATGTATGTGCTAGCAGTAAACTAAAGGAAATTATAGTTTGTTTGTCCTTCTACATTTTAAGCCCATCTGGGAGTAAACCAAACACAGCTGTTAATGGATTAGGAGTAACTGTGACACCAAGGCTCTATTATAGGCATTCATATATTTTGGTTGAGAAAGAATTTAATTTGGTGCATGCCCAAAACATATGGCCCAGTGAGGCTGGAGTTCGACTGCAATGTTCAGAGGCTAGATCTGGCCCTGAAAAATTGTGGACGATTTTAAAAGAGATGTGCTTGATAAAAGGTTTTTAGTTGAATAATTATATGCTTTGCACATATGGACCTAGAGTGAATTCTGAGCATGGCTGCCTTCCACTCGTTTTCTTAAATGTTGAGTAAGAGATCCATTTCCCACTATACTCTGGAATCGTTGAAAGGAAGGGAATTTAAAATATTTTATATATTCTAGAAATGCTGTCTGAGTCTACAATACTGATCAATGTTTCTTCTGTAAGATAGATAGATAGATAGATAGATATTTTATTAATTCCAAGGGGAAATTCACATAATCCAGCAGCAACATACTGATACAAAGAACAAAAAAATAGGTTGAAATAGGTTGGAGGTAAGGAAAATTGGACAGATTTTGTTTAGTAAAGTTTCTAATTTGGAAATAGTGGAAAAATTGGATTGATGGTATGCTAAATTTGCAGTGTAATTGTTCATGGGATGCAAAGATGTTATTTATATAAAAATCTCTAATGATTTAATCCTGTATGTTTTTCAAACATTAAACACTGCAAGTTTGAGAGGGTGGGAAAAGGTGGTTACTGTGTAGTGGTGCCATAGATAACATCTTCTATATGTTGAAGTGATTCCTACATTGGTTCCATATTCTGAGTGAATGAAGAACAATTGGGTTGTTACTATATTGATGATACAAAGCAAGGGATATAAAGAAGTACTGCAGGATTTTATTTCTATTCCTGACCAAGTTTGTATGTGTTCGTATATTTTGTCAATGTCCAGGTTTTTATAGCTTGTATATTTGCTGCCCAATAATAAAATTGAAAGTTAGATAGAAACATTCCACCTTCTGCTTTAGGTCATTGTAGGGTCACCCTTTGGATGTGTGGATGTTTTGAATTCCAAATAAATGAGGGTTTAATTTAATCTAATTTCTTTAAAAAATGATTGGTTAATGTATATTGGGATGCTTTGAAATAGAAAAAGAATCTCAGGAAGAATATTCATCTTGACAGTCTTAATTCTCCCTGCTGAAGTGAGATGAAGGGTAGACCACCTATGCAAGTCTTGGTTGTTTTTCCATGGAGACAGCAAAATTTTGCTAAAAAAGACATTTATATTTTTTGTGATGTTTACCCCATGGTATTTAAACTGATCCCCAATGATAAAAGAGAAGGTGTTCAATCTAATGTTGTGTGCTAGGGAGTTCACTGGAAAAAGCATAATTTTATTCAAATTAATTTTGAGCCCAGATACAGTATCTTTTGAAATTCTGCTAGTGCTGTTAGAACTGCATGCACAGAATTTTGTGGGTTTCATATATACTTTATAGTACCATATCATCTGCGTATAGTGATATTTTCTGTTCAAGTCCTTCTATGATAATCCCCTTTATCTCAGATGTATTTTAAAAGTGAACAGCCAATGGTTTAATGACGATTGAAAATAGCAGGGGGAAGATATGTCATCCATGTCTAGTACCACATTCAAGTTTGAAGTAGTCTGAAGTAATGTTGGTATTACAAACTGAAGCTTCTGGACTGGTATATAGTAGGTTGATCCATCCAAAAATGTTTGGGTCAAACCCAAATTTGTGCAATATAGTGAACAGGTAGTCCCATTCAACCATTTTGAATGCCTTTTCTGCATCCAAAGATAATAAGATCTCCAGGGTGTTAAACTTTATGGTTGAATATATTACATTAAATAGGCATCAAAGACTGGAAACTAAGTGCCTGGGTTTAATAAATCCAATTTGGTCTTGTGATATTATTGAAGGAAGTACTTTCTCAGTCCTTCTAGCTAGAACTTTGAAGAATATCTTAACATCGTTATTCAGAAGTGAGATTGGTCTGTATGATGTAAATTGTAATAAGCTCTTATTTTTCTTAGGAAAAACAGTAATTTATACTTGGCAAAAAGTTTGAGGTATAATTTTACTGTTTCTGGTTTCTATATGTGTGGGTAATAAAAGGGAAGCTAATTTAATTGAAAAATTTGCATAAAAATCAGCAAGGCAGCCATCAGGGCCTACTGCTTTACCACTCTGAAATGAGCTTATAGCATTGAGTAATTCTGAGAGTGTCAGAGGTTTATTCAATGCCTCCGCACTGAGAGTATCTAGCCAAGGTATCTGTAATGCATTAAAAAATGGATTAGATTGTACCTTGTCTTCTTTAAACTGAGTAGATAAGGACTTATAGTGGTCTCGAAATGTATACATTATACTTTTATGCTCAATGACTTTATCTCCATCTGTGTTGGAAATTACTGATAAAGCACTGCAAACTTCATACTTGAGGATTTGTTTAGTTAAGATCTTATTAGCCTTATCTCTGTGTTCATAGTAATGATGTTTAACTTAACTTTAAAACGGTTTTGTTTGGGTGAATGCAATAATTACAGATCTGAAAAATGTAGGTGTAAAATATTATTTTAATGCATAACACAAAGAACAGCAGATCTGATAGAATGGATTGCAAAGATGAAGTCATTTTACAACAGTTATTACAAAAAAGTTAAATCTATACTAATAAAAGGCAAAGCCCTCACTCACTCACTAACTCACTCACTGACTCACTCACTGACTCATCACTAATTCTCCAACTTCCCGTGTGGGTGGAAGGCTGAAATTTGGCAGGTTCATTCCTTACAGCTTCCTTACAAAAGTTGGGCAGGTTTTATATCGAAATTCTACGCGTAATGGTCATAACTGGAAGCAGTTTTTCTCCATTTACTGTAATGGAGATGAGCTTGAACGCCGTGGGCGGAGTTTCGTGTGACATCATCACGCCTCCCACGTAATCACGCAGTACATAGAAAACCAGGAAGACCTCAAAAAAGCGCTCAAGAAAACATGCATTATATAATTGAGAAGGCAGCGAAACAATAAGAAGCGAGCGAGTGACATATACAACCATATTCATGAGTTCTGCTACTTCGGAAACAAAGCACGATGTAAACCTACACTTTAAATTAAGTTCATAGACAGGCTGCCACTGGCGTTTGTAATTTAGTGCCTGCCCATATAAGGCCGTCCGTCAGCGGCAATCCAATAGCAAACTGCCACGGGTAAATATTCACGGGTGAAGGACTGTGCTTATGGAGAGGAAGATGAGATGGTCAGGGTGGTGTTTGACACAAACTCAGCGAAACTGCGAGAGAAAGTTTTACGTGCCAGGACTAAGGTAACATTAAATAAAGCTATGGACATAGCACAAGATGGCACCAGCACAGCTGGGAACCTTCGATGCAAGTACACCAGTGGCTCACGTGAACTGGCGCAGTGCACAGATAAAAGCAACAGTTCCAAAGAGTGCTGAACAAAAACCGAATTACACAATTGAAAAGGCAGCAAAAAATATGAAGCGTCTGATAAGCATATTCATAAATGCAGCTACTGTGGAAACAAAGCACACGGTGGAACAAGTGAATGTCCCGCTAAAGGAAGACAGTGTAAAAAACCCGTGCATGCAGTGTGTCAGGTCTCAGATAAAGAAGAAGACGAGCTGTTTATTGATGCAGTAAGAAACGAATCGATGAATGAAACCTGTCATCTTTACAACGATTGACAAACACGGAATGTAACTTGAACACAACACATCCTACAAATACGAACCTGATTGAAAGAAATAATGATAATCAAATCCTTGATGACAGCAACACTCAGTAACACTCACAAAACAAATACTGTATATTGACAGTCATGTTACGTTATTTTTAAAATGTTCCCTTTTCTTTTTCTACCTTTTTTAACACACTACTCCTCCGCTGCGATACGCGGGTATATATATATATATGTATATATATATATCCCGCTCTACATACTCGAATAATGGATACTTTATTCGCCATCAATGATTGTTTTGGTAAAGCCATACTCAGTGTATTCATTAGATGAACGGTAAAAAAGTAAGGGGCGAGGGGAGGATGACTGAGGCATGCAGGCTGTAGTCTTGGCGTCAACTCTATCTGAATTGCGATCACATTTGAAAAAATATATCTTTTCAAGTTCTATTAATGTCCATATGTGTCAAACTCAAGGGCCGCGGGCCACATCCGGCCCGGCGTGTAATTATATCCGCCCGAGATCATTTTATATACTGTATTATTGTTATTAATGGCCCGGGTATATGATGCGCTGGTAACACAATAAACTACAGATCCCATAATGCAGCGCTTCGCGAAGCTAGAGTTATTGCGCACTGAGTTTGCACGGCGCTTTGGTGACTTTGAAGAACAAAAAAAGTCCGTCTACATGCGTCTCGAACCTTGTGCATGTTTGGTAGCACATATCTGTGTGAGAAGCTCTTCTCAGTGATAAAGAATAACAAAACAGCACACAGGAGTCGCCTCACTGATGAGCACCTGCAATCCATCCTGACAATCTCCACAACACAGAACCTCACACCAAACAGAAACGAACTTGTGGCCAAAAAAAGATGCCAGGCGTCCAGCTCTAAAATGACATATGAGCAAAGACAACTGAATGATTTGATTTTTATTGCACGTAAGAGCGGAGTCAACGTTTTAACAAACAGCGTAGTGCACTGATACTGAAATAGCTGTGTGTGTATATATGTAGATATGTATGTATATGTATATATATGTTTATATATGTGTGTGTGTATGTATATATATATATATATATATGTATTTGTGTGTATATATGTGTGTGTATGTATGTATATGTGTGTATATATATGTGTGTATATATGTAGATATATATGTATGTATATATGTGTATATGTATAGATATATATATATATATATATATATATATATATATATATATATATATGTTTATGTGTGTGTGTGTGTAAATATGACAACAACACTCATCACTCACAACAGTGACAAAACAATTACATTGACAATCAGGTTACGTTATTTTCAAAATGTTTCCTTTTCTTTTCATTGCTTCTTTAACACACTACTTCTCCGCTGCGAAGCGCGGGTATTTTGCTAGTAATATATAAAATATAGAACTCGAATTGTAGGTTTTAACAGAACAATGAGGGACATGTATGTTTATGTTACACTTTCTCACAAGACACAGTAATTTCTCTTTTGCCTCTCATGTTATCTAAAAACAGACAATACACAATCTAATACATTTCTAGATACATTACAGATACCACAAATAGACGCTTTTAGTGCGGAGGAACTTGATAAACCTCTGGCGTTATCAGAATTACTAGATGCTATAAAGTCACTCCAAGGCGGGAAAGCAGCAGGCCCTGATGGCTACCCTGCAGAATTTTACAAGAAATTCTCCTCAGCTAGCTCCCTCCTATTAGCAACATTTACAGAAGCCAGAGATAACCAATCTCTTCCACAAACCTTTCGCCAAGCACTAATCACTGTTTTTCCAAAACAAAATAAGGACTTATTACAATGTGCATCATACAGACCAATTTCACTTCTGAATAACAACGTTAAAATACTCTCTAAAATCTTAGCCAGAAGGATGGAGAAAGTGCTCCCCTCGGTAATATCACAAGACCAAACTGGATTTATTAGGGGCCGGCACTTATCTTCAAATCTTGACGCCTGTTTAATGTAATATACTCACCAACTAAATCAAACACCCCAGAAATATTATTATCATTGGATGCAGAAAAAGCATTCGACATGATTGAATGGAAATACCTTTTTACTACATTGGAGAAGTTTGGGTTTGGCCCAAACATTTGTGCATGGATTAAATTACTGTATACTAACCCAGAAGCTTCAGTTTGCATCAATAACATTTGCTCAGACTACTTTAAACTAGAACGTGGCACTAGACAAGGATGCCCATTGTCACCGCTGCTGTTTGCATTGCCATTGAACCACTGGCAATACATTGTCGAAATACTGATCAGATAAAGGGGATTAGCAGAGAAGGACTGGAACAGAAAATCTCATTATATGCAGATGACATGGTACTGTATATATCAGACCCAGAAAATTCTGTGCCTGCAGTCTTAGCAGCACTCACAGAATTTCAAAAGATCTCTGGTCTCAGAATTAATCTGAATAAAAGTGTACTCTTTCCAGTGAATTCTCAAGCATATAATATTAGATTAGATACCCTACCTTTTATCATTGCAGAACAGTTTAAATACCTCGGGGTAAACATCACAAGTAAACATAAAGCTCTAATCAACAAAATTTCGCGTCTGCATGGAAAAAATTAAACAAGACTTGCATAGATGGTCAACCCTTCATCTCACACTAGCTGGAAGAATTAACACTGTTAAGATGAATATTCTTCCTAAACTCCTTTTTTTATTTCAAAACATCCCAATATACATTAATAAATCATTCTTTAGGCAATTAGATTCAACAATAACCTCATTTATTTGGAATTCAAAACATCCACGCATCAAAAGAGCGACCCTACAAAGACAAAAGGCAGAAGGCGGCATGGCTCTACCTAACTTCCAGTTTTATTACTGGGCAGCAAATATACAGGCGATAAGAACCTGGACACAAATAGAAGAACATACACAGGCTTGGACCACAATAGAAGTAAAATCCTGCAGTACTTCTTTGTATTCCTTGCTCTGTGCTCCAATAAACACACGCTATCGGCAATATACAAATAACCCAATTGTGCTCCACTCACTTAGAATCTGGAACCAATGTAGAAAGCATTTTAAGACGGAGAAGCTTCTATCTGTGGCACCTCTGCAAGAGAACCACCTCTTTCAACCTTCACAAACATATGCAGTTTTAATATCTGGAAAAATTTGGAATTAACTTGCTTAGAGATCTTTATATAGACAACGTCTTTGCATCCTATGAACAATTACATTCCAAATTTAACATTCCAGCTACACATTTCTTTCACTATCTTCAAATCAGGAACTTTGTTAAACAGAACCTTCCAGATTTTCCTCATCTTGCACCCTCATCCATGCTGGAAAAATATTGCTCAATCTCAAGGACTTAGACTCCATCTCTACAATATATAAAATCATTTTACAATCCCTCCTTTCAAAGATCCAAGAGGACACTGGGAAAAAGATCTCTCAATTAATATATCAGAAAGGAGTGGAAAGTAGCAATGCAGAGAATTCACTCGAGCTCCATATGCAAAGCATACAATTATACAACTCAAAATTATATATCGAGCACATCTGTCTCGACTAAAACTCTCAAAATGTTTCCAGGGCATGATCCAACCTGTGAACGTTGCAACCAAGCCCCAGCCTCACTGGGTCACATGTTCTGGGCCTGCACCAAATTAACATTATTCTGGACAAACATTTTTAATTACCTTTCAGACAGCCTTGGACTCACAATCCCTCCTAACCCATTAACAGCTGTGTTTGGGGTTCTTCCAGAGGGGCTTAAAGTGGAGAAAGACAAACAAATTGTGATTGCATTCACTACACTTTGGCACGCAGACTTATTCTGATAAACCGGAAGAACCCAAACTCTCCTCTTTTAAGTCAGTGGGAAACCGATGCGTTATATTATTTGAAATTGGAAAAATCAAATACTCAGTTAGAGGATCCGTACAGACGTTTTTCAAAACATGGCAGGATCTAATCAGTAATATTTTAAAAATAAGTTCATGAAGCACAGAGAATTTATTAATTTAGGTATGTTTAAAGCTTAAATTTTATGCCGTTTGGCTTGCTCTCTCTCTCAAGGGTGGGGATCGATCTGTTCTTAACTCTATTTTTCTTTTTGTAAAAACTTGATTGCTTTGTATGGAGTGCAATAAAATTAATTTAAAAAAAAACCAAAAAAAAACAGATGCATATCTTCCATATGTGAAATGGGTAAGGTAAAGTGTCTAAGGACATATTCCCTTTTCTCCTCTTTTAGAATTTCAGATAACAAATCAAATATGTTCTATTTCTCTAATGATAGTAACAAAGAGAGTGAGACTGGTTCCCTGAACACAGATTTATTTTCAGCAGACTACTTCTCTGCCTCCATAAGATGCTTAAAGATTCCGTTGCTGTAATATTTTTTAATAAAAATGTTTAAATGGTCATCATAAAGCTTATAACCTTTTCCTCCACCATTACATGGAATTTAAGAAAAGTAAAGAGAAAAAATAATCTACAATTTGGTCTTAATTTGTTTTACATTTTTAACATTGCTATTTTTGATCACATATTCTAAGGCTTTTAAGAGTTGTATTTCTGTGTCAAAAGAGGTAAAACATGCTTTTAGTCTTTTAGGCTTAGACTTCTACTGGTTAATGATTAATAGCAAGCATCTAGTCAGAGATTTTAATACATTTTATTCACTATATAATAAGCATTTTAAGCCAACATTAACAAAATGTAATTTATCTTTCTTATTGTAGTTTATAAAATGATGAGTCAGCACCTGCTCATCAATGCCCTTTGCCAGTTGTTGGAGAAGGGAGGTTGATGTTTCTTCTTAAAGAAAAGATTTGAAATATGCATTAATTCAGTGCTAAGTAATAGCAGTACATTTTTTTCACTTCATATGTAGTCTTTAACCATCTTCTGTCTTTTCATTAATGGCTTAATAGAGTCTAAACATGAAGAAAGAAAAAAAATGTAATTACCTAAGAAAAAACAGATGCATATCTTATAACATGCTGGAGTATAACCTTTACTAGAACAGAACTTCATTGTAAAATAATTTAATTCTTTGAACTGAACAACGTTCTGGAGTAGAATCTTCACCAGAACAGAACTTCATACTTCATTTGAATGCAAAATCTCTTGAGAGCAACATTAATGAGTCAAATAAAAACTTACACACAGCAACATACAATATGTCAACAAATCCTTCTGAGTCATCTCTCTTCTCATACAAACAGTCTAGAAAGTATATTTCTTTCTGCTTGGGCTTCAACAAATATTATGTGATAGGAAGAGTTTATTGAATCAAATAAAAAGTGGAAATCCATCCTTTATTTCATACATTTTGTAGCTTTAACTGTAGATTAGAATATGTACATTAAAAGTAGTAATTATGGGAATAATACATTGAACAGCTTTTTCCTATGTCTCCTTTTTATAGCTAAATATTTACTGTAATGGTGATTAAAAATGCTCATAAATTAAAATATACAATGGAGAGATTAACTGATTTATGATAAATGCCATTTAGATATACAGTGTATCCGGAAAGTATTCACAGCGCATCACTTTTTCCACATTTTATTATGTTACAGACTTATTCCAAAGTGATTTAAATTCATTTTTTCCTCAGAATTCTACACACAACACCCCATAATGACAATGTGAAAAAAGTTTACTTGAGGTTTTTGCAAATTTATTAAAAATAAAAAAACTGAGAAATCACACATACAGTGGTGTGAAAAACTATTTGCCCCCTTCCTGATTTCTTATTCTTTTGCATGTTTGTCACACAAAATGTTTCTGATCATCAAACACATTTAACCATTAGTCAAATATAACACAAGTAAACACAAAATGCAGTTTTTAAATGATGGTTTTATTATTTAGGAGAAAAAAAATCCAAACCTACATGGTCCTGTGTGAAAAGTAATTGCCCCCTGAACCTAATAACTGGTTGGGCCACCCTTAGCAGCAATAACTGCAATCAAGCGTTTGCGATAACTTGCAATGAGTCTTTTACAGCACTCTGGAGGAATTTTGGCCCATTCATCTTTGCAGAATTGTTGTAATTCAGCTTTATTTGAGGGTTTTCTAGCACGAACCGCCTTTTTAAGGTCATGCCATAGCATCTCAATTGGATTCAGGTCAGGACTTTGACTAGGCCACTCCAAAGTCTTCATTTTGTTTTTCTTCCGCCATTCAGAGGTGGATTTGCTGGTGTGTTTTGTGTCATTGTCCTGTTGCAGCACCCAAGATCGCTTCAGCTTGAGTTGACGAACAGATGGCCGGATATTTTCCTTCAGGATTTTTTGGTAGACAGTAGAATTCATGGTTCCATCTATCACACTATCACACTAACACCAACATATTTTACTGTTGGTATGATGTTCTTTTTCTGAAATGCCGTGTTCCTTTTACGCCAGATGTAACGGGACATTTGCCTTCCAAAAAGTTCAACTTTTGTCTCATCAGTCCATCAAGTATTTTCCTAAAAGTCTTGGCAATCATTGAGATGTTTCTTAGCAAAATTGAGACGAGCCCTAATGTTCTTTTTGCTTAACAGTGGTTTGCGTCTTGGAAATCTGCCATGCAGGCCGTTTTGCCCAGTCTCTTTCTTATGGTGGAGTCGTGAACACTGACCTTAATTGAGGCAAGTGAGGCCTGCAGTTCTTTAGACGTTGTCCTGGGGTCTTTTGTGACCTCTCAGATGAGTCGTCTCTGTGCTCTTGGGGTAATTTTGGTCGGCCGGCCACTCCTGGGAAGGTTCACCACTGTTCCATGTTTTTGCCATTTGTGGATAATGGCTCTCACTGTGGTTTGCTGGAGTCCCAAAGCTTTAGAAATGGCTTTATAACCTTTACCAGACTGATAGATCTCAATTACTTCTGTTCTCATTTGTTCCTGAATTTCTTTGGATCTTGGCATGATGTCTAGCTTTTGAGGTGCTTTTGGTCTACTTCTCTGTGTCAGGCAGCTCCTATTTAAGTGATTTCTTGATTGAAACAGGTGTGGCAGTAATCAGGCCTGGGGGTGGCTACGGAAATTGAACTCAGGTGTGATACACCACAGTTAGGTTATTTTTTAACAAGGGGGCAATTACGTTTTCACACAGGGCCATGTAGGTTTCGATTTTTTTTCTCCCTAAATAATAAAAACCATCATTTAAAAACTGCATTTTGTGTTTACTTGTGTTAAATTTGACAAATGGTTAAATGTGTTTGATGATCAGAAACATTTTGTGTGACAAACATGCAAAAGAATAAGAAATCAGGAAGGGGGCAAATAGTTTTTCACACTACTGTACATAAGTATTCACAGCCTCTGCTCAATACTTTGTCGATGCACCTTTGGCAGCAATTACAGCTTCAAATCTTTTTGAATATGATGCAACAAGCTTAGCATACCGATCCTTGGCCAGTTTCAACCATTCCTCTTTGCAGCACCACTCAAGCTCCATCAGGTTAGATGGGAAGCGTCGGTGCACAGCCATTTTAAGATCTCTCCAGAGATGTTCAATCGGATTGAAGTCTGGGCTCTGGCTGAGCCACTCAAGGACATTCACAGAGTTGTCCTGAAGCCTCTCCTTTGATATCTTGGCTGTGTGCTTAGGGTCGTTGTCCTGCTGAAAGATGAACTGTCACCCCAGTCTGAGGTCAAGAGCACTCTGGAGCAGGTTTTCATTCAGGATGTCTCTGTACATTGCTGCAGTCATCTTTCCCTTTATCTTGACTAGTCTCCCAGTTCCTGCCGCTGAAAAACATTCCCACAGCATGATGCTGCCACCACGCTTCACTGTAGGGATGGTATTGGCCTGGTGATGAGCGGTGCCTGGTTTCCTCCAAACCTGATGCCTGGCATTCACACCAAAGAGCTCAATCTTTGTCTCATCAGACCAGAGAATTTTGTTTCTCATGGTCTGAGAGTCCTTCAGGTGCCTTTTGGCAAACTCCAGGCGGGCTGCCATGTGCCTTTTACTAAGGAGTGGCTTCCGTCTGGCTACTCTACCATACAGGCCTGATTGGTGGATTGCTGCAGAGATGGTTGTCCTTGTGGAAGGTTCTCCTCTCTCCACAGAGGACCTCTGGAGCTCTGACAGAGTGACAATTGGGTTCTTGGTCACCTCCCTGGCTAAAGCTCTTCTCCCCCGACTGCTCAGTTTAGATGGCCGGCCAGCTCTAGGAAGAGTCCTGGTGGTTTTGAATTTCTTACACTTACGAATGATGGAGGCCACTGTGCTCATTGGGACCTTCAAAGCAGCAGAAATTTTTTTGTAATCTTCCCCAGATTTGTGCCTCGAGACAATCCTGTCTCAGATGTTTACAGACAATTCCTTTCACTTCATGCTTGGTTTGTGCTCTGACATGAACTGTCAACTGTGGGACCTTATATAGACAGGCGTGTGCCTTTCCAAATCATGTCCAATCAACTGAATTTACCACAGGTGGACTCCGATTAAGCTGCAGAAACATCTCAAGGATGATCAGGGGAAACAGGATGCACCTGAGCTTAATTTTGAGCTTCATGGCAAAGGCTGTGAATACTTATGTACATGTGCTTTCTCGATTTTTTTATTTTTAATAAATTTGCAAAAATCTCAAGTAAACTCTTTTCTTGTTGTCATTATGGGGTGTTGTGTGCAGAATTCTGAGGAAAAAATAAATTTGATCCATTTTGGAATAAGGCTGTAACATAACAAAATGTGGAAAAAGTGATGCGCTGTGAATACTTTCCAAGTGCACTATATATACAGGAAAATACAGGCTTGCAAGAGGCAGAGTGCCAGGTATTAATTTTCTTGTTATAATGGACCATTACCCTCCCTAAAAGAGACCTGAATATTTGTGACTTTTCTTCTCAAGACAACTCACTTTAATTAATGGCATTTACTGTTTCTGCCACCTGTTTACAATGCAAACGTTTTCATTTTGTCCTTATAAAACCAATTTGTTTGTACCATTCTTTTTTTTTTTTTAATTATTTATTAATTTTATTACAATCAATACATAGCAATCAAGTTTTTACAAAAAAAGAATTATGCTAAGAACAGATCGATCCCCACCCCTGAGAGAGAGAGCAAGCCAAACGTGTAAAATTTAAGGCTTGTAAAAATACCTAAATCAACAAATTCTCTGTGCTTTATAAAATCATTTCAAAATATTACTGATTAGATCCTGCCATGTTTTGAAAAAAGTCTGTACAGATCCTCTAACTGAGTATTTGATTTTTTCCAATTTTAAATAATATAACACATCAGTTTCCCACTGACTTAAAAGAGGAGAGTTTGGGTTCTTCCAGTTTATCAGAATAAGTCTGCGTGCCAACAGTGTAGTGAATGCAATCACAATTTGTTTGTCTTTCTCCACTTTAAGACCCTCTGGAAGAACCCCAAACACAGCTGTTAATGGGTTAGGAGGGATTGTGAGTCCAAGACTGTCGGAGAGGTAATTAAAAATTTTTGTCCAGAATAATGTTAATTTGGAGCAGGCCCAGAACATGTGACCTAGTGAGGCTGGGGCTTGGTTGCAACGTTCGCAGGTTGGATCATGCCCTGGAAACATTTTGGAGAGTTTTAGTCGAGACAGATGTGCTCGATATATAATTTTGAGTTGTATAATTGTATGCCTTGCATATGGAGCTTGAGTGAATTCTCTGCATTGCTACTTTCCACTCCTTTTCTGATATATTAATTGAGAGGTCATTTTCCCAGTGTCCTCTTGGATCTTTGAAAGGAAGGGATTGTAAAAGGATTTTATATATTGTAGAGATGGAGTCTAACTCCTTGAAATTGAGCAATAATTTTTCCAGCGTGGATGAGGGTGCAAGATGAGGAAAATCTGGAAGGTTCTGTTTAACAAAGTTCCTGATTTGAAGATAGTGAAAGAAATTTGTAGCTGGAATGTTAAATTTGGAATGTAATTGTTCATAGGATGCAAAGACGTTGTCTATATAAAGATCTCTAAGCAAGTTAATTCCAAATTTTTTCAGATATTAAAACTGCATATGTTTGTGAGGGTTGAAAGAGGTGGTTCTTTTGCAGGGGTGCCACAGAAAGAAGCTTCTCCGTCTTAAAATGCTTTCTACATTGGTTCCAGATTCTAAGTGAGTGGAGCACAATTGGGTTATTAGTGTATTGCCGATAACGTGTGTTTATTGGAGCAAAAAGCAAGGAATACAAAGAAGTACTGCAGGATTTTACTTCTATTGCGGTCCATGCCTGTGTATGTTCTTCTATTTGTGTCCAGGTTCTTATCGCCTGTATATTTGCCGCCCAGTAATAAAACTGGAAGTTAGGTAGAGCCATGCCGCCTTCTGCCTTTTGTCTTTGTAGGGTCGCTCTTTTGATGCGTGGATGTTTAGAATTCCAAATAAATTAGGTTATTGTTGAATCTAATTGCTTAAAGAACGATTTATTAATGTATATTGGTATGTTTTGAAATAAAAAAAGGAGCTTAGGAAGAATATTCATCTTAACAGTGTTAATTCTTCCAGCTAGTGTGAGATGAAGGGTTGACCATCTATGCAAGTCTTGTTTAATTTTTTCCATGCAGACGACGAAATTTTGTTGATATAGAACTTTATGTTTACTTGTGATGTTTACCCCGAGGTATTTAAACTGTTCTGCAATGATAAAAGGAAGGGTGTCTAATCTAATATTATATGCTTGCGAATTCACCGGAAAGAGTACACTTTTATTCAGATTAATTCTGAGACCAGAGAGCTTTTGAAATTCTGTGAGTGCTGCTAAGACTGCAGGCACAGAATTTTCTGGGTCCGATATATACAGTACCATGTCATCTGCATATAATGAGATTTTCTGTTCCAGTCCTTCTCTGCTAATAATAATGTTTGTACCATTCTAATTAAAACTTTTCCTGAAGTATATAATATCTAACATATGAGTATTTGGAGAGAAGACCAAATACCTTAAATGGCATTATTCAAATCCCATGAACCCATTCTTTTGAGAAAATTCTGATACTGTTTGCATTTCTCCAACTGACAGACCATAACATGTTTAGGTCCTCATGTGCACTTTTGAATATGAATTGAGTATCCAGGTCCAGTAGACGTTTTTGCCACTGCAAAAATGCCCCTTCTGGAATCAATACAAACTGAAGGAAGCCTGTTATATTCTGTTATCTCAATGTTTGTTGAAGAATTGCGTTTTTCTATATGTACCTTGAGATTTTTTTTAATGCAAACTCGAATTACAAAAGCAACCAAATGTCTTCAATGTTGTAGAATTTGTGATCCTGTAAAACTAGTGACGTATGTTATTGTTCCTGTTCCTAAAAATGATATAAGCTGCTTCAATAATTAAAGGGATATTACTCTTACATCAGTTTTATTGAAAATATTTGAATGGCTTGTTCTAACCCATCTGAAGTCTGATACTGCTACTGATCTTGACCCCCTTCAGTTTGCATATCAAGCAAACAGACCTGTGGAAGATGCCATTAATATGGGCCTTCACTTTGCGCAGAAGGATTTGGACTGTAAAGGAGTTTATTCCAGAATGCTGTTTTTTAACTTCATTTCAGCCTTTAACACCATTGTCTCAGAACTGTTGTTAGCTTAACTTCTACAGACTGAACTGAATCTTTCCATCTGTAAATTGATTTATAGTTTTATGAATAACCAGAAATAATATGTTTGTGTGGGTTCCACCTCTCAGACTGTCTCCATATTAGCAAGGTTATGTACTTTCTACACTACTTTATTCTTTGTACACCAATAACTGTAGGTCTACTGATCCTTCAGTTAAAATCATTACGTTTGCTGATGACACCACCATTATTGGTCTAATTACTAATGGCAATGAAACACCATATAGAAAAGAAGTGTCTCGTCTTGTGTCTTGGTGTGTTTCCAACAACCTAGTGCTCAATAACACCACAATGGAAATGTCCATTGACTTTTACAAACAGCAGTTACAACCTCTCCCACTAGAAATGAATGATTCTATAGTCAATATGGTGGGAACCTTCAAATGTTTGACAACTATCACAAACAATGCCAACTGGGAAATTATTACCACTTCACTAAAACGGCACATCAGTTGATTGTATTTCTTACGCCAACACCTGTGGCAGAGCGACAGGCATTAAGCAAACTCCTGTCAATCATGAATAATCCACTGCATCCACTTAACAGTGTCATTTCCAGGCAGAGGAGTAGCTTCAGTGACAGACTTTTGTCACTGTCCTGCTCCACTGACAGACTGAGGAGATCGTTCCTCCCCCACACTATGCGACTCTTCAATTCCACCCGGGGAAGTAAATGCTAACATTAATTTAATTTTATTTTTTTTTTGCTTAGTGCCCGTCTCTCTGCCACAGATGTTAAACTGTCCAACTTTAATCCTACAATAGAGCCTGCCTTCTTAACAAGTTTGTCCAGGCGTGAGGCGTCTTTCATCTTTATGCTGCCACCCCAGCACAGCACCGCATAGAAGAGGGCACTCGCCACAACCGTCTGGTAGAACATCTGCAGCATTTTACTGCAGATGTTGAAGGATGCCAACCTTCTCAGAAAGTATAGTCTGCTCTGACCTTTCTTACATAGAGCATCAGTATTGGCAGTCCAGTCCAATTTGTCATCCAGCTGCACTCCCAGATATTTAAAGGTCTGCACCCTCTGCACACAGTCACCTCTGATGATCACAGGGTCAATGAGGGGCTTAGGCCTCCTAAAATCCACCACCAGCTCCTTGGTCTTGTTGGTGTTAAGGTGTAAGTGGTTTGAGTCGCACCTTTTAACAAAGTCTTTGATTAACTTTCTGTACTGCTCCTCCTGCCCACACCTGATGCAGCCCACAATAGCAGTGTCATCAGTGAACATTTGCACGTGGCAGGACTCCGAGTCATATTGGAAGTCTGATGTATATAGATTGAACAGGACCGGAGAAAGTACAGTCCCCTGCGGCGCCCCTGTATTGCTGAACACAATGTCAGACCTGCAGTTCCCAAGACGCACATATTGAGGTCTGTCTGTAAGATAGTCCACGATCCATGCCACCAGGTGTGAGTCTACTCCCATCTCAGTCAGCTTGTCTCTAAGGAGCAGAGGTTGGATGGTGTTGAAGGCACTAGAGAAGTCCAAAAACATAATTCGTACAGCACCACTGCCTCTGTCCAGGTGGGAGAGGGATCGGTGTAGCATATAGATGATGGCATCCTCCGCTCCCACCTTCTCCTGGTATGCGAACTGCAGAGGGTCGAGGGCATGACGGACCTGTGGCCTCAGGTGGTGAAGCAGCAGCCGCTCCATGGTCTTCATCAGATGTGACGTCAGAGCAACAGGCCGGAAGTCATTCAACTCACTAGGACGTGATACAAGATGTTTTCCAAAGCCTTGGGACTCTCCCCTGTTCCAGGCTCAGGTTGAAGATGCGCTGTAGAGGACTCCCCAGTTCCAACGCACCCGCTGCTTTGTTGGCACGAAGTCTTTTCAGCTCTCTGCTCACATGGGCTGCTGTAATTGTGGGTGGGGATGTCTCACCTATGCTGGTATCAGCAGAAGGATGGTTGGAGGATGCAGTACTCCGAGGTGAGAGTGGGTTACTGTGATCAAACCTATTAAAGAAGTTGTTCATTTGGTTTGCTCTCTCCATGTCTGTCTCGATGGCGGCATCCCGCTTCGAGCTGCAGCCAGTGATAATCTTCATCCCATCCCACACTTCCTTCATGCTGTTGTTCTGCAACTTCTGCTCCAGCTTTCTCCTGTACTGCTCTTTCGCCGCCCTGAGCTGGACTCAGAGTTCCTTCTGCACGCGCTTGAGCTCATGCTGATCACCACCTTTAAAAGCCCTTTTCTTCTGGTTCAAAAGGCCCTTGATGTCACTTGTAACCCATGGCTTGTTGTTAGCATAGCAGCATACTGTTCTTACTGGAACTACAATGTCCATACAGAAGTTGATGTAATCAGTTGTGCATTCAACAGCCTCTTCAATGTTCTCACTATGTGACCCAAGCAATATATCCCAGTCTGTAGTTCAAGGGCAGTCTCTCAGAGCCTGCTCTGCCTCAGGGGACCACTTCCTGAATGAGCGTGTGGTTGTAGGTAGCGCCCTCACTCTTGGTTTGTATTGAGGCTGAAGCAGAACCAGGTTATGATCTGCTTTCCCAAGCGCAGGCAGCGGGGTGGCGCTGTATGCGTCTTTAACGTTTGCATACAGTAGGTCGATAGTCCTGTTTCCCCGAGTGTTACAATCCACATACTGGGAGAAGGCAGGTAATGTTTTGTCCAGCGTTACATGGTTAAAGTCTCCAGCGATTAGCACAAGTGCCTCAGGGTGCTGCATTTGTAACTTAGCAACTGCAGAATGGATGATGTCACTCGCCATCTCCGCGTTCGCTTGAGGGGGAATGTAAACAATAACAGCAATCACGTGTTGTGCTCTTCCATCTGTGTCAAACCTTGTACTATCGTAGTATTTCCCTCTACTTACCCTTTACCTGTTCTCTTTAAGGGTAAGTGTACTCGTCAAGTTTGTTAGCAAGTTGATCTACTGTTGCACTTTAAGATTAACACACACAAACATAGCTATACGCATAGACACAGAAACTCAACAGCGCCCTATGAATGGCAACACACAGCTGCTTAATCACTAGCACTTTAACCACACAAGTGCCTTATGAATAACAAAACTTGTGACTCTCCTAGGACTTCATGAGACTTACATACACACAGATGCTAATCACAACAGTGCCCCCTGAATGACAAGCACACAGCTGGTCACTTTAAAACTTGGCGTAAAGCCAAATCACACTTTAAATCACATAAGTTCCTTAGGAATAACACAGCGTGTCACTCTCTTAGCACTTCAAGAGACTTACTTATTATCGGCATGAACAACATACAATGTTTTAATGATATCTCAGACCTAAATATTACTGTTGGTCTACAAGAATACATTTAAACATATAAAGGCTCAGCACTCTTGACTATAGGCCATTCATCAGCCAACAATGCCTTACTTTACATACTTTTCCCTACTATGGGGTGGAGATCTCACCCGCAGCCTTAATAAACCAAGCAGCACAGAGGTAATGGTAAACCTCCGGCTCCACCAGGTGCTCAAAGAAATCTACCTTATTACTTCAATCACTCTAGACATTAAAACAAAGCATAGAAAGTTAAAAGCAGCAAGGTATTTATTACAGGAAAAATAATACCAGTACAACAAAGAATAATAGAAAATGGGACTGATAGTAAAGTCTGGATATATATAGTCTTTAGAACAAGCTTACGAAAAGTTAAAGATGACAAGGATGAATGTCGCAGGTGGCTTGTGATCTAGCAATCTTAGTCACTCATGATGCTTTTCTGATGACCAGATGGAAACAGATTCATATTAGCGTCACTCTGTCCTTCTCTGACGTGTTTGTCCCTTCTTCTTCCTCCCTACTTTCTTTATCTCTCCTCAGACGAGGCATATTTATTCTAAAATGCTACATTGGGGTGAGTTTTGCAAGATGTGATTGTTAGATATTCTGATTGGCTGGCTATCAATATGATGAATGAATTCACTGTCCATTTTCTCAAACAATAAAACTTTTTTTGATGTTCCCTGAGGTGTTGGCAGGTCTTCCTTTCCCAGGCTGTGAAATAATTAGATATCCATCCTTTCTCAGGTTATTAAGTAATTGATAGTCTGAGCCACCAGCAGGTCTTCCTTTCTTTGTTGGAACAGCTGTTTGAAAAGTGAAATATAATTGAGAAGAAGACATGCTTTGATTTGTCCTGAATGTAGTTCATCTGTTGTCTTGAACAAGATATAATAGAAATACAGTGATCCCTTGCTATATCTCCCTTTGACTTTCGCGGCTTCACTCCACTTTTAATTCATGGTACATGCTTCCTCAATTGGTTAGCCCGGTTGATTTCATACAAGGGACACTATTGGCGGATGGCTGAGAAGATCCCCAATCAGAGCATGTATTACGTATTAAATAAAACTCCTCAATGATATACGATGTGCTTCCCACGTGGTGCTTCACATACTTAAAAGCTCTAACAGCACCTATTGATTTTTTCTCTGTCTCTCTCACTCTCTCTGACATTCTCTGCTCCTGATGGAAGGGGTGTGAGCAGAGGGGCTGTTTGCACAGAGGCTGTTTGCCTAGAGGATACGGACGCTCCTCTAAAAAATGCTGAAAGACTACCTTCACATTGCTGCTTTCCTTGCGGCCATTTTATCGTGGTGCTTCGCATACTTAAAAGCCCAACAGCCCTATTGATTTTTGATTGCTTGTTTTTCTCTCTCTCTGTCTCTTTCTCTCTGACATTCTCTGCTCCTGACGTGCACTCCTTTGAAGAGGAAGATATGTTTGCATTCTTTTAATTGTGAGAAAGAACTGTCATCTCTGTCTTGTCATGGAGCACAGTTTAAAGTTTGACTAAAGGGTGTTATTTGATGTCTAGAGTGCTCTAATAATGTTAAAAAAATGTATTTAGAAGGTCATAAACCGGTTTTCTATGCACTAACTGTGAAAATATTAGATTTATAAATAAAGAATCCTACTTTGCGGAAATTCATTTATCGCAGTAGAGTCTGGAACGGATTAAACACAATTAACAAGGTTTACTGTATAAACCAAAATGTACAGATTTTGTACCCCACAACAAACCTGTATATTTCTCATGTCACTAAGAATGTCATAAGGCTCACCATGGACTCATCTCACCCATCTAATCACTTTTTCCAAAAACTCCTCTGTGGTAAAAAAGCCAAATTTATGTACATAAAGTACTGGGGCCTCATGCTTAACACCCAGCGTAGAATTCGCATGATAACATGATGTAAGCACAAAAGCAGAAATGTGCTTACCCACAAAAAAATCCAGATGCATAAATCTGTATGAACGCAAGCTTCCATGTTCTTCTGCTACGTAAATTTCGGTCAGCGTGAAAATTAACGCATGTGCACACGTCTACTTCCCCACCCCAACTCTTCTAAGAATTACGCCTCTTTGAACATGCAAATCAATAATAGCCCCTAAGCTCAGTGTTCTGTGAAAAGGCAATGGCAAAAGCACAAGGGAAAATAGAATTTCAGCGAATACCAAGTGGAGGCAAGGAAAAATGTACTATTTGTTGGTTTAAACAGTGGTATAAATAACAAAAGGAAGTTGAACGAGTGACATAGCGTGTCGGAGAAACTCGAAAACTCAAATTCACTCGCCATGAAAAGGCAAGTCGTAGCCCACCGTCTGAGTGTCATATGAAAGCTTATTAGGGTACAGAGAAAAAAAAAGGCACAAAGTGGGAAAAAAGCATGAAATGTCAATTATAATCTCGATATTTCCACTTTAGTCACATAGTTTATTTTGTCATTAAAGTAGAACATCATAAACTTCATCTTAAAATTGTTTAATTTACTAGTTTCTCAGATCTCTTTGTAACTGAAGTAGCATGTTAAATGCTTTGTTTGTATTTGATCTTCTATGTGCTTTATGTGTGTGAATCACTATGTGCTTCCAGGCTTTCTCTTCCTCTGACAGGACACAGAATCCATTGCATTCGTGATATTACAGCTCTCTGAGTAATTAAAAATCTGAGATATATGTGATGTCATTTTCATGATGATAGGAGTTAAAGCATGTGATTAAACATGGGAACACGGTTGCGCAGTGATTGTTCATGTCTCACACAAGATGCTTGCTGCGCCATGCACGGCCTTCGATGAAATCATTTATTGTAGCAGTACTGTCTCTTTCAAACTTACTAACCTCCAATTCCTGTCCTTCCTTTTCTTTCTCCAAATACATAATCGCCATACAATCAGCTCTGTAATAGATGTTAAGCCATCTGTAAGCTTAGAACGGCAATTCTTCAAAACTTTTAAAGAACATTGAAATACATATCTTCGTAGTATGTGTTTAATTATTCTATCCATCTACCGTTCCAGTGTTGCATCAGCACCAGCAAGAATACAGCGTGAGGCAGGAACAATCAGTGAATGGAGCGCCAGCAGCTCACTAGTGCTGCGGCACCGTGTCCTCACATGTTTAATTATCAATCAATCAATCAACATTTATTTATATAGCACATATTCATACAAAAAAATGTAGCTCAAAGTGCTTTACAAAATGAATAGAAAAATAGAAGACACAATAAAAAATAAACATAAGTCAACATTAATTAACATAGAATAAGAGTAAGGTCCGATGGCCAGGGTGGACAGAAAACAAAAAAAATTCCAAAGGCTGGAGAAAAAAATAAAATCTGTAGGGGTTCCAGACCAAGAGACCGCCCAGTCCCCTCTGGGCAATCTACCTAACATAAGTCAAACAGTCCTCTTTGTATTTAGGGTTTTCATGGAAGGACCTGATGATGATGGTCACGTAGACTTCTGGCTTTCAGTCCATCAATGTTGGTGCATCATGATGCTTTGAGTAGGTGGTGGTGGTGCAGGCCGCCACCACAAAGAAACCGAAAAAAGAAACAGAAGAGAGAGTAGGGGTCAGTATGGATTTTGGAGCCACTGTGAATAGTTATTATGAAGAATTGAACATACAGAGTATCAGTATTAAGTTAAAGTGAAGTTATAAAAAGGCCATGTTAAAGTAATGTGTTTTCAGCAGTGTTTTAAAGTGCTCTACTGTATTTGTCTGGCGAATTCCTATTGGCAGGCTATTGCAGATTTTAGGTGCATAACAGCAGAAGGCCGCCTCACCACTTCTTTTAAGTTTAGCTTTTGGAATTATAAGGAGACACTCATTTGAAGATCTAAGGTTACTATTTGGAATATAACGTGTCAGGCATTCCGATATATAAGATGGAGCGAGATTATTTAAGGCTTTATAAACCATAAGCAGTATTTTAAAGTCAATCCTGAATGACACAGGCAACCAGTGTAGTGACATCAAAACTGGAGAAATGTGTTCGGATTTTCTTTTCCCAGTTAGGATTCTAGCAGCTGCATTCTGCACTCGTTGCAAATGATTTATGTCTTTTTTGGGTAGTCCTGAGAGGAGTGCGTTACAGTAATCTAGTCTACTGAAAACAAAAGCGTGAATTAATTTCTCCGCATCTTTCAATGATATAAGAGGTCTAACTTTAGCTATGTTTCTTAAGTGAAAAAATGCTGTCCTAGTGGTCTGATGAATATGCGATTTAAAATTCAGATTACAGTCAACGGTTACCCCTAAATTTTTTACTTCCGTCTTAACTTTCAATCCTAGTGCATCAAGTTTATTTCTGATAACCTCACTGAATCCATTATTGCCAATTACTAAAATTTCAGTTTTCTCTTTATTTAGTTTGAGAAAATTACTATTCATCCATTCAGAAATACCAGAAAGACATTGTGTTAGTGTATCGAAAGAGTCGGAGTCATCAGGTGCTATAGATAAGTACATCTGTGTGTCATCAGCATAGCTGTGGTAACTCACGTTGTAACCTGAGATAATCTGACCTAACGGAAGCATGTAGATTGAGAATAACAGCGAACCCAGGATAGAGCCTTGTGGAACACCATATCGGATATCATGTGTCTTTGAGATTTGATTACAACAACTCACAAAGAATTTTTGCCCTGCCAGGTAGGATTCAAACCAATTTAAGACACTGCCAGAGAGGCCCACCCATTGACTAAGGTGATTTCTAAGAATATTATGATCAATGGTGTCAAATGCAGCACTCAGATCTAAGAGGATGAGAACAGATAAATGGCCTCTGTCTGCATTTACCCGCAAGTCATTTACTACTTTAACAAGTGCAGTTTCTGTACTGTGATTTGTTCTGAAGCCTGACTGAAATGTATCAAGAATAGCATGTTTTATTTATTATTGACAATATAGATTATTTAAATTAAGTAAAAGTTTTATCTGTATAATATAATAAACATATTTTGCTGCATTTCATCTTAAAAATTATATCGTCATCATATGTAAATACGTGCTTTATAAAGTGGCTCAGGTTGTGCAATATTATAACTGTATCGCAAGTTTTCAATGAGGTAAAAGTACAAACAATTCTACAACGAGCACTTGATGGACTGATTGCGTTTATAGTTATTGGGATGAAACTATTTCTGAACCGCGAGGAAAGGCTCTGAAGCATTTGCCGTATGAGTGCAGTTCAAGAGACAGCATGGCTGAGACAGCGTGTGCTTGATGCTGTATAACGATAATTCTCTTTATGAAAAGCTGCTGTACAGCTTTGATTCACACTCAGATACAGTGATATAAATACTCCGAGTGGTGCAGTGAGAGTAATATGGAAAAAGATGATCCGATGTGGCAAACACTAGCGGAAGCAGGTGAAAGAAGATGAAGGTGCAGTGAGAGTAAGAACGCTAAAGCAATTATGGTATTGGGAATAGTTTGACCATTCTGTGGACCATTATATTGTTACAGGTTAATTATAATCAAATGCATTAAACTAATAAACAATATGCGGTTAATTTCAGAGTATTTATAAAGCCACGTCAGGGATGTGGATCTAAAAAAGAAAAGGTAACCACACAGGAACAGTAGCACTGCTTTGACGCTGGGTGCCGCCAGTCTGCAAAACCGAGCACAGAACTTGCGTGTGATAGGGTATGAGCTACCGTGGAAATGTGTGTGGCTTTACGCCAAGTTTAGGTTTTATACATCGCGATTTGAACGTGTAAACGTTCTTAGGCAACATTTTTGTGCGTACGCACCGTTTATACATAAGGCCCCTGGTGATAGAGTAATTATTATGTCTCTGATTCTAAGATGCTGATGAACAGTTATTGATTATGGACATGGAGGGCACAGTCTCTTTGGGAGAAGCAGCAGGGACAGTCTCTCTGGTGGGTGAAGCAGGGACAGTCTCTCTGGCGGGCCAGTTTTGAACATTTTTGTAAGTGAGTTAAAAATCCATGTCTTTTTACACTGACGTTTAAACAAAAAACATCACCAGCTACGTTATCAACAGTGTCAGGTTCAAGTGCCTTTCAAACAAGAATGGGAACAAGGAGCTGATCAGCACCATCACAAACTCTGGATCTTTCTTAAAACAGTGATTATCCACTCTTTAATTTCTTTTAGCCGTATGGTGTTGTTTTTGACCACCAAGTGAAGAATTGCATTTATTTGATGATCTATGAACATTTGACTTTTCCTCCTTGGCTGCAGCCCTTCTTTCTGTTCTAAGTGGTAAATGGGTGAAACAGAGTAAATTTAGAGTAAATGTTTTGGTGCTTATTTCCAGTTCCATGTAGCAATGTAAGCAAAACATTTAGTCATTAACAGTCAGACCCATACAAGCAGTAAAGGTGGCATACATTAAAAACACAGAACATAAGAAATTTGACAAGCGACAGGATGCTACTCAGTCCATTAAGCCAGTTTGTTTAGCTGATAGCTAAGCTTCCCCAAAACCTGTTTTCCTTTGAAATGTTTGAATGACAAAATTACTGTTTATCTGGACACATAAGACTGTAATCTTTGCTCATCCTCTCTCAGGGATAGAATGTGGTTGAACATATGATATGTAAGAATTGCTCCTAATTGATTCAAGAGATGTTTTGAGCATCTTCTACCTCATCTTACTCCTTTCCCCTTACCTCCACCCACTCCTCTTTCTAGAACACTGTGCACTCATCCACATAATACTTCTCCCTATTAGTGTTTTGATGTTCTTCATTGCTCCAACACACCCACCACATACAACTGCAAATGATCTACATATGTCTCCTTTTATACTAAATAACAACCTCAGTCAGTCAGTTTTGGCTGTCCATCAATCCGACGATGACTCTGTCCATCCATTTGTCCATCTCCATCACCTGTGTGTGTGCTGATGGAAGAGCAGGCCAGTTTGGTAAAGGCAAGGGAATTGTCACCAGGCGCAGTTGCTAGTTTCAAAAGTAATGTCTTGCTATTTTCTTCTCCTTTTGCTGTTGGGTCTGTTGTTGTTCAAAGTGATGAACTACTTAATTTATTGTCCATCTCCAAAGCGTGCAGCCCCTAGCAATTGTCTCAAGTTGCATATGTGGGATGGAACAGGCCTTCCAGGAAGTAGTCCTTCCAGTGTTTTTTAGTTCACCTTGAGGTCGGGATCCTTCATCGAGTTCACCATACATGAACATCTGGGGAAGCCGAGACTCACCCATGCAGATAACATGCCCGGTCCAGCAGGAGATTACGACCAAGCAGCATGGCGTCAATGTTAGTTGAAGAGCAGTTTTTCAGAATTTTAGTATGTGCAACCCTGTTCCTCCCAAGTGATGCCCAAGATCTTCTGGAAGCAGCGGATGTGGAATGCTTCTAGTGCTTCTAATGCTTATGGTAGGGATTCTCACCCATAATGGAATATTGATATACGTACCATGTAATATACCACAACCTCCGTTGCCATGCAGGGATTTTGATTACAGAAGAGCAGCTTGCACAGGTGGCCGATTGCAGACCAGGCTAATTGGAGGCAGTTCACAATCTCCTTAGTCATATTATGCTTCCAAGGTAGGGGAAGGATTGTATGTTCCCCAGTTTCTTGTTGTCAATCTTGATATTCACTGGAGGATCTGTGTGCTTAAAGGTAGTTTCAGGGGTCAGTGTCTTGGACATGCTGATTTCCAGGCCTATCCAGGAACCTGCTGAATGTAAAGACTCAAGTCTTCTGAAGGATTTCTGAGTGAACAGCGAGCAACATTGTCAGCATACTAAAGCTCATAGATGGTTTTTGAGGAGGTTTTTGAGTGTGCTGACAATTTTCAGAGGTTGAACATATTTGCATTCAGACAGTACCAGATCTACACCATCAATGGCATCCAAAGCATTTCTGGAGATAAAAAGTGACAGCAACAAGATAAATGTTGAAAAGCACCAGAGCCAGGACACAGCCTTGTTTGACACCACCAGTATTTTCGAAGGAAGCAGATGCTTCTCTGACAACAAGGACCTTCGTCCTCATCCCAATATGGAAGAGAGCATAGTGAGGAATTGCAGGGGACATCAAACTTATGGAGTACTTCCCAAAGCTTCTCACGGTTAACTTTCTGTAGATCAATGAAGGCAAAACTAATGTCTCGCTGGTTTTCCCCAGCCTTCACTAAGAGATGACAAAGATCATGACAGTTGTGCTGCGTTTGAGATGAAAACAAGCTTGCAACTCTGGAAGTCCTCTGTCTGTAATGTGACGACATAGCTGGAGAAGCATGACACAGCCAATAACTTTCCCAGCAACATCCAGCAGTGA
Source organism: Polypterus senegalus (assembly GCF_016835505.1). NCBI lineage: Eukaryota > Metazoa > Chordata > Cladistia > Polypteriformes > Polypteridae > Polypterus > Polypterus senegalus. Next base: position 102,026,986 of record NC_053166.1, read on the forward strand.
AATACCATGGCTATTGCCACAGTCTAATCAGATTCCCTTTTTTTTGTAGATGGCAACGATGGTAGCATGTTCATTAACATAAGGATTGGTAGTCATTATGTCATGATCTGTGGTTGGGATCTGGATGGGATCAAGATGAGTAAAGATGACTTGTCAATGTATTTCTGGTGTCAGTGTGAGGTGAGGCTTGAGAGATTGTTTAAGTACACCGCAAAGGATGGACCAAACAATCTATGGTCTGTCCATTATTCTTCATCTTACATTGCTCATGTGATCAATACATCCTGGAGATCGTGATCATGGACAATCATATAGTCCAGGAGGTACCAGTTGTTTGATCGAGGATGCATCCATGTCATTTTGTGCTGGGGAGATGAATCATTGTGTTGGTAATAGATAGTTTGTGGTCTGCACGGAAGGTTAAGAGACAGAGTCCTTTAGCGTTCATGTTTCCATTTCCATGTTTCCCAATCACATTATTCCAGATGTCATAATTGCTTCCAACTCATGTGTTGAAGTCTCCAAGTATGGCGATCTTGTCTAAAGCAGGAACATTTCGGACTGGTTTGTCAAGGGAAACACAGAGGTTGTCCTTTTCTTCCTCTGTTGATTCCAGCGTAAGAGTGTATGTGCTAATGATTGTCATATGGGAACCTTTCGCCAATGGAACACACATAGTCATTAAGCGTGAGCTGATGCCAACTGGGCACTCTGGGATTTTCGTGAGAAGTTCATTTTTGACAGCTAGGCTGATTCTGTGGATCCGCATGTGTGACTTTGGTCATCCTTTCCAGAAGAATATATATCTGGCTGTTTTTTCAGTGATGGATCCTTCACCAGCAAGACAAGTCTCACTAAGGGTACAGATGTCCACCTGGTAGCACTGGAGCTCTAAGGCTACCAGGGTTGTACTCTGAGGTGGTTAAATCCATGAGAGTATGGACATTTAGGATGCCTTTTATTGTCCCCACCCCACACTGCCAGGACACAAATGAGACACTTGTCCTTTGTGTCCTTTAAAAGGCCATCACACCAATGCTGCTAAACGTGTGGATTCCATACTAAGAATATACACCATCACCCAGTGGTAGTTTTTTTTGTCTGTTGCCCATTGCCATAGGACTTTGATGCAGGAGAAAGGATGAGGTAGATAGGTAGAAGGAAGAGCCAGTGGAAAGGAGTTGTTGATACTGGTGATCCTATTGGGAATCCACATGGCAAGTCAAATGTAAGATGATGAGGTATGACAGGAAGTTGCACCACTTTGGATAGGGAGTGGTTGAATCCTACCAGGAGTACATGACTCCCGAAGGCATTGGTCAAGGCAACATTGATCATGCTAAACTACTCTGCCATGTTAAGGAGCTGACTCATTGGAGGAAATAACAACCTAACAATTAAGAGAACTACTGTATTTGGCAAACAGCTTTGTTTAACTGACTAATTAGCTAAATGACCTGCTTTGTCTTTTTGCATTAATCCAACAATTATTTACTACAATTATATACTATTCATTTAGTGAAATTCTTATTAGTTTAAACCATGTACATTGGTTCTGGGAAATCTTTTAAATAAGTTGAGAAAAACTATGACATGCCTACAGTATATACTGAGTGTGTGTGTCTATACACACACACATATATGCACTCCTAGAAACAGAAACACTATATTGTAATGTATATGGTAATTAAATTTCAAATACATTTCATATATGCACATCTAATGTTTCTAATGAGTTTGCATGCAGTTTGTGTGAGGAATTTGCAGATTTGGGTGCAACTGCCGATTCTAATGTGATGTGGGAGGCCTACCACGACAAGACCCTGAAGGTTGCTAAGGGGTGTTACCGGTGTTCCCAGAACGAGGTGTTTCATCTTGCTGGGCACCCTGGATATCATCGAGAGGAGTCGCAGCGCACGCCTCAATGGTAACTGTGGTCTGTACTGGGAAGTGAGAAGGATGGCTGCAAGGGCTCTGAGGGCAGCTAAAGAGGCAATTGTTAAAGGAATCTGTGAGCAAGTGACGCACGATCTATGGTCTAGTGACCCACTTCTTGCTTACAGAGGAATCGAAGCATTACGCACATCCGAATCTGTTCCTCGGAGAGTCCTTACGAATGACACTGCAGTTGTGTCCCACTGGGCTGGCTACTTTGAGCAGTTGTTCAAAGCTGATCCTCCGGCTAGGACGTTGGATATCTCTGGGTCCTCGGTCCTTGAGGCTGATCTTCCAATTAGCTGTGAACCACCCAATCGCACTGAGATTGCACAGGTGGTGAACCATCTGAGAGGAGGAAAGGCTTCAGGGATCAGTGGTATCCAGGGTGAACTTCTCCAGGCAGGTGGTAAGGATGTCCTCCTGACATTGCAAGCAATCTTTGCTTCCATTTGGGAGACTGGCATCATCCCAACTGACTAGAAAATGGGACTTGTCATCCCTATCTGGAAAGGGAAGGGTGATTGCCTGGATTACAGCAACTACAGAGGGATAACACTGCTCTCTGTGCTGGGTAATTACAAATCATAGGCAACCCTGCAGGCATCCAAACTGGGATTACATCAGAGGAATACTGCCACCCTTCTAGTTGGGGGACGTATTGTCCCCAATATTCAGATTTCCCCAGTCCATGATTATTTTGACTCCCTGACTGGGATTAGGCCCAGAAGTCATATATTGAGGATAGAGATGCATGTCTATAGAATATTTTACACACCTTAACAAACAGGGACCAGAAACTGTTTTACAGGCAGAAGACGGTGCAATAGAATATTATGAATATTATATAAATGTTAGCACTAAGAACTGAGGGCTTTACTTTGGTATTTTATTCAAAATTTAACCCTACATGCTTGTCTGAGGCCTTATTGCCAGAAGTCAGGTCAGATTCTAAGCACTAATCTTAACAACTTTGAGATCCTGGATATTTTATTGTTTCTTAACACATTGACAGAACATAAGCCACATTTAGTCTCCCAAAAAAACAGCATATCAGGAGCACATTGACATAATATGCTCCACTGTAACTGACCAAAAGGTCTTCTCTTCCATGCATAGACATCTGTACTAACTGTAAATGACCTCACTGCACTGGACATTATACCACACACTACACAGTCTCTGTCTACTCTTATCCTTTGAGCTATACAGTTTGAACAGCTAGAAATTTATTGTGGCAATAGTATTTCTGATAAAATCTTTTTTATTCCAGTTTGTCGCATGTTTATACAGCAAAATTGTTTACATCCATGTGGTTTCTTACGATATTAATGTCATGAATTTAGATTTACAAAGCTCTGAAATATTCATCATTTGTGAAGATGTTGAGTTGTAAAGGTTAGACTGTCCATTCATATAACTTATGCAACACTTTCCCTTTAACTTTTCTCCCATACTTTTAATCTGTATTTTTGTCTAAAACTGCGTTAACACCAATTTTGTTGAAATGTGACCTTATAGTAATAAGGTTCTAACAGATGACGTGCTATTGACTAATACTCATTGTACCTAGGTGTAATGGGTGGGAAGGATAGGTCAAGTCATGGTATTATCAGTGTTGGAACAACACATTTACGTTTTTGTCAGTTTTTTTATTGGTAATTGAAGAGCACAACTTTGATCAGGGCACTAAGTGCCGACCCTATTTGAAATCTTCTGGTGTCATCAGTGAGTCTATCAATGTGCCTGCCATTTGTGGCCCATGTTGTTACAAGTTGAGGTTCTGGTAATTCTAGTACTAACTTGTATATCACTTGCTTCAGTCAGCTTTATGGAAAGGACAGGAAAATCTCAGTATTAGAAATAAGGAAAACAGAACTTTTTTTGACAATTATCCATATAAAATTGTGAAATGATGTCAAACAAAACATTTACAATTAAAAATAGTAATAATGAGTCAGTTGACTTGAAGCATTCAATGACATTTAATTCAGTAAATACATTGATCAGGGAATAGACTATACAAGTTGAAGCATTAAAACTGCAAAATGTCCATAATAATATTATATATATATAAATAAATTAAAAAATGTAATGTAGATGAATACATATATTTATAATAAACAAAAATGGAATAAAATTGTACAAATGTAGTTATTTATAACATTTCGAGGTAAAAAATGCACTTCGCATCTATTGGCTTAAAACGTACAAGATATGCTAACAGTTTTGAATATACAGTGTTTAATTAAATATGTCTCTCTATTATATAAAAAAATCTTCGGACGAGACTTCTTCAGAGTGACGAGATGCGACTTTCTCAGAGAGACACTTTCACATCCCGTGAGACGAGACTTTGTACCAAGAGATTTAACCACGCACGGGGCCGGAAATAAAAGACAAAGAGTTGATGACAAAGTAGAACATCATAAAGAATTAAAAAATGTTGGTGTGATACACATGCAGAGCAGGTTAGAGATAATGGAAGTATGAAAATTCAAAAGTCTCAAAAGAACCTAGTTAGGCAATAATAAAAAAAAGGTATCCTTTAAACTTTATATAAATAATTAATTAAACTTGCAACTCCTTCATGCATAGTCAGTAAGCTTTTTAAAACACTCAGAAAGACAAATATCAAAACTCTCATTTTAGGAGTATAGTCCTGGGTTCAAATGTCCCGAATATGCTGTTCTTGTGCTTCAGTTTGTTGCAATACAAGTATGTCAAATGATACACATACAAATGGACACTCAAACAGGAAACCACATTAGACAAAAAGACGTATGTATTAGTCATCTAAAAAGACAACTTCTGGTCTTGTAATTTAGAATAAATATATGCTACTTATAAAACACTTATAAAATACACTTTTACTAATACAAAGTGTTTTACTAATGCATACATGATATTTCACATTACTATTTATTATAATTTAGTTTATATCCTGATTTGACTCACTACAGCCAATGAAAATTCTTTTGAGAAGAGAATAGCACTGAAAAAGAAAGGACTTGTTTGTTTCAAATTATCTGAGTGTATGCTGGACCATTCATAAACATTTTCTCTACTCCTGCTGGAGAAATTCTCTCAACTCTTTCCACAACTGTAATAAGAGCCACAAACATGGCAAAAAGTCTGGCATGGGCTAAATTAGCACAAAATTAACCAAATTATAAAATAGTTTATTCAGATTACCTCATAATAAAACACTAATAAATTATAATGTGAATCATAGTAGTTAAAAATCACTGAGTTTGTGCATAACTGAGCTAATATATATACCCACCTGTGAGAAAATGGCTTCCTCCTCTGGATTTAACTCAATGCAATACCCACAGAAGGTGGTGCGCATTTGTGGCCAGTGAAAGAGCCAGTAACTCAAATTACAATAATAATAATAGTCATTTTTTACATTTATATAGTGCTTCCTCACTATTCAAAGCACTTTTCATAGTGAGTTGGGAGCCACTTCAACCACCACCTGGAAGATGCAGTGGCAGTCATTTTGTGCCAGTATGCATAACACACATTAGCTGTTAGCCAATTAGAGACAGAGAAATATTAGGCATGTTGGGGAATTTAGCCAGAACTCTTTTTTGACCACAGAGAGTCAAGACCTCGGTTTCACATCTCATCTGAAGGATAGCGTCATTTTTATAACACAGACCACAGGGTAAGCACCCCTCGCTGGCCTCACCAACACCACTTCTAGCAGTAACCCAGGCTTTTACTGGTTAGTCTCAAATCCAAGTACTGGCTGGGACCAAACATGCCACAACTGAGGTAATTAACAAACTACATTTTTAAAACACTTTTTTTCTTAAATAGTCTACTGAAAATATAATGAGTGCACAATTTCTGTCTTTTTCATGTTGACTACAAAAATTTTAAATGTTTCTGAAAATGTCCATTTGTATAATAAGTTAATATGGCTCTACCTTGTACAGACATGAAATGAAATCTTTACATTCTTTGGCCATCTTAGATCTTAAAATTAAAATACTGGTGTATATAAGTTAATGTTAGTGTTGCAGAAACTCAGACATGGATGTTCTTTATTTAAACCCAACTGGTGGTGTCCCACAGCCATCCATCAATTATCTAACCCGCTATATCCTAACTGCAGGGTCACGGGGGTCTGCTGCAGCCAATCCCAGCCGACACAGGGTGCAAGGCAGAAAACAAACCTTGGGCAGGACGCCAGACCACCACAGGGCACACACACACACCCACACACCGGGTACACACTAGGGACAATTTAGGATCACCAATGCACCTAACCTGCATGTCACATGTTCTTGTTAATGTAGCAGTAGAGTGAAGAAATCTAATAGATAGCTTCCTTTAATAAGCAAGGTTAATTTACATAATGACTAAAAAACATTTTAAACCCACTAGTTAGAATAAAGATACATTTTATAGTCCAGAAACACACCTTTGGAATTAAGTATCATGTACAGTAAAATCCAAAAGTAGTTAAACATATTAAGAGTGATTGTTGGATACAGGGTTAAAAGATATTAAACTTCTTATATGTAAACTGCTATCAGAGAACACAATATAAAGTTAAATGTTATGCATAATCTCATTTTCTAATTTGAATGTGCTGATACAAATGTCAGGATGTCCTCTTGCAGTCTCATCAGTTTTTTGTTCTCTCAAAACAACTAACTAATCAAACTTTTTAACTAAGTTTTTAAAATCATCATTAACACTAGAATTACAAGAGCCTACAAAAAAAAACTCATAGATCCAACCCACTTTAAAACACTTTGCACGTCTCCGTCAGTGTCTTTTGTCCTTTAAATGTGTTGATAAGCAGCAAACAGCAAGCAGTCTACTATCACGTCCTCCCACCGGCACACAATTTTCTTATCTCAAGTCTATTTACCTGCATGTCAGTTGCTTGGAGTTGTATAGAGTGAGAAGTCAAGCAAAATGACACCTTTTATAAATACTATATCGTTATTTGGAACACTTGCATTTCATTTGTGTTCCGTGTATACAATGATCTAAGTAAACACATCATTAAAAAAGAAACGTTTTTCATGTTTTAGTAATAATTGACAAAATGTAGACATGAAGTGATTAATGTGTGAAGCCTGAATTTCAAATATCAAAGAAACACTTTCACAAAAGGTACAAATATAACAGAACAAATACGCTTCCATTCAAAAATATAACTGCAGAAAAAGAACCCGCGTTAGGGTGAGACATTGACACACATTTGCTATGACAGCTTCGGTGGTGCAACAGTGTCAGCTGTTGACTGGTAATCAAAGATTCACGGGTTTGAACCCAGATGAGTCCGTTTTGAGAATTGAGCTGCTAGTATTGTTACTATTTTAGAATAAAAACATACCGTAGATCTCGGAATACAAGCCGACCCGGTATATTAGCCTAACCCCTTCCCTACCTACTAAATTACATGTATTTGCCGATGACGGGTATTTAAGCCGACCCCCTTCTCCAAGCAAAATTTTCTAAATTTCCTTAAAAGTGTCTCTTCGGGTATATAACTTAAATACGCAATACAGTGGACTCTTGACTTACGAACTTAATTCGTTCGCAAAGGCTAACCCATAATGCGTTCCGAACCTCCCACTGCAACACTTAACCTTTTCATAATAAAAAAGGGTTGTATAATGTGCATAATTTACCAAAACACCAATAATTTTTCTAATGTACTAACCAAAAGTTCTAAAAAGTGCCTAGCCTACTTGATTAAGCTAGGAGCATGGCGGCACTCATGGTCGCAGCGGCTCAGGGCTCTCCTTTTCAGTGCACTTTTTTGTTGTTTTTGTACTTTTTTTTTGTCCTTGTTTGTGCACGATCGAATCAGCGAACATCCGCTACACGATTCAGAACCTTATAGACATCGGTGTCCAGAGCCAGACATCTGTTTCGAGTGTTTTTCATCACACGCACAACATCCCAGACAACATAGCGAGACCAGCGGGCTCTCCGTGGATTGTTGTCGGGTCTAGGAGACGACACAGACGGAGGAGGGAAAGAAAGCAGAAGCGGGGCCGCAGATCCGGCGTTATGCTAAAGCTAAAAAACAACCATACAAGCCCTATACAGAACTTTTTTCTGCACTGAAGGAGCTGCTTTTAATCTCATTGTAGATGCATATAGTGACAATAAAAGGCATTCTATTCTAGAAACAATTTCATACTGTACTCACCATTTAATCTGACATCTTTAAGCTGCAGGAAGGGAGGAGATATTTCCACACAATGTCCATCTTCGTTTCGATTGCGATCGCTTTCTTTTACATTCTCTTCCTTCCTTAGCAATTATGTGTCTTGCTTGCATGGTCTTAATGAATTATATATAAAGGTAAATCACTGCAATGACGGAAATTACTTCCACAAACACATGTATCTGGGCTCCGACTGACGCTACTAACGCTCTCGGTTGTTTGTTTACAATCGCGCAAGCGGATACACGTGACCGCATCCGTTTCGTAACGCAAGATGTTGGTCATAAATCAAAACAAAAAAATTAATTTTAAACTTCCCGATAATTTATTATAAATTTTATTAATAAAATCAACAGCTAAAACACTGTTTTGAATAAATTCTTTATTTAATTTAAAGTACCAACATGCAAAGTTACTTCTTCATCTGAAAGATGGCTCTGTGGTTTCATCATTATTTACTTCCGTATTCATCGGCAAAACCGGCATTGCGCTGGAAATCTTGAATTTGAAACGATACTCGTTGTATAAACCGACCCCCAAATTCCAAGCCAAAAATCTAGGACGAAATTCTCGGCTTATATAACGGGATCTATGGTACATTTGATTCCAGTCTGTAACAGCCGGTGTAATTTATGATACTTGTAAAGGTTAGTTTTGTTTTTTTTTTTTTTTAATTCAGTTTTATTCTTTCAGTCACGTTCATGATCCCAACACCACCCGCGTTTGACACTGCTGTTTTCACATAGACACGCTTTAACAGAGGCAAACTCAAATCATAACAACGGTTCTACATCGGATCAAAAATGCACTTTTGCCATCGCTGTACTTTGTATATGTACATGGGAAGCTCTGCACTTTACTTGTGACTGTAGGAAGTAAGTAAATAAATAAAGGTAAATAGGTAAATAACATGACTTGAGCTGAGAAAACTGTGTGGGGTGGGGGATGTGATAGCAGGTTGCTTGCTGTTTGCTGCTTATCAACACATTTAAAGGACAAAAGACGCTGATGGAGAGGTGCGAAGCGTTTTAAGGTGGGACGGATCTACAAGTTTTTTCGTAGGCTCTGGTAGTTCTAGTGTTAAATTTATCTTTTGTCTAAGTTTAAAAAGAGATTTAATTACATATCGTTTGATCTTCATGACATAAAGACAATCATAATAAGAATACCCTAATTGCTGTTATGAACAAGTCATGCTACCGTATAGAAATATAATTATTATTAAAAAAAACAGTGGTTTGATATCAAAGGTAGTACTCTTAATCTTAAATTGGCTTTATATGTGGAGCTTGGATACTTGTTGCCCCTTTCCTTCTGTATTGGGATAGCAGTTTGCAGTGAACAGTTAAAATAGGACAAAATAGCCATGTTCCACGGCACCTTTTGGGCAAACCTGGATAAACATTCTACCTACAGACAAGAGCGAGGATTGTTTGCATCTCTCAGACTGACACAGACAACCTGTCTACAGACCCACAGTGTATTGAAAAACTCATCAGAAACTTCAAAAGACTTTGTTGGAGAACTATCTTATGCAACAATCTTAACTATACATTTTTCTTCTCTCTTGCTAAATGAATCTTAGCCTGAAGAGGTCTATTATTTTTTTTTTACATTTAAGATGTCTCACTTAAAGTTTTTCCAATGTTGTTATTTGTCCTAGTGTGTATATAAACACAGGGAACTCCAGTTTCTGTATTACATCCTGCCTGAAGAGGGGCCTGAGTTGCCTTGAAAGCTTGTATATTGTACTCTTTTTAGTTAGCCAATGAAAGGTGTCATTTTCTTCACTTCTCACTTCATTCCTATAACAAGAAATTTTAAATATAATTGCTAAACTTTGTCAAAAACAACTTGATCAGAGTCATTGTTTCCTGATCCAATATTAATTAGACATAATAGATTACAAAATTGTACCTAGTCCTGTATTTTGTTTAATTGGTACAAATGGTACATTTGTGGCAACACAGACAGTGCAAGTATTTACTTCTAAAACTTCAAAAGTTACTAGTCTATTTTACCAGTGACACTTGTACAACAATCAGAGATAGTCACTTGTGGTGGATTGCCGGCATTTTACTCCAGCCCTCACTCGCTGTTGGGAGGCCCCTGGCGCTAGGAGGAGCTCTGACCCCGAGAGCATATCCCAGACAACGAGCTGACGGGCTGGGAGTGGAGGATTGTGATTATTATTGGTTTATTATTGTTATTGTGATTTATGAATATAGTGGAGTGGAGGGTGCCCATTATTATAATAAATATATTATTGTGGCAATTTTAATTCCAGCAGGGCCTCATGGACTATGTAGTACGCAGACGACCCTTTTATACACAGCCCTGCTGGATACCTTGGGGCCACTGGGAGTCGCTGTTGGGAGGCCAATGGACTCATTTGGGCACCATGACCCGGAAGTTCGTCACAGGAAGACTACAGCGATCATATGACCGGGCCACCTTCCATTTCAGGGGTGAAGAGAAAGTACTGTTTACCCTGACCCGGAAGGAATAAGCACAGTGTGCCCGACAAGAGAGTAAGGAGGGCGTGATGACAGATGGGGCTTTATTACTTACATTAACAAACATTAAAAACAAGTGGAAGAGTTGGGAGGGAAGCTAAAAGGATATGGGATTATCTACAAGTCGAATACAGGTGAGTCCAGCCCGTATCGGTACAGCTGAACAGTGCTGTCATGGGGCCCGGTACAGCTGAACAGTGCGGCGCTGATGACACCGCCTCCTAAAACACACAAATCAACGGGCGTACAGACAGCAAAGGGGCTCTCTCTTTCTGGTAGAGAGTCCCCAGCTGTATCCAAGCCCCAGAGTAAACAGGAGATCCCCAAAGTAAAGCGCGGGTCTCCTGACAAGATGGGAAAAAGAATTAAGAGCTGCGAGGCAGCTGTAAAACCCTCCTTAGCGGGGGAAAGGGTGGAGCTGACAGAATTCCCGAGATGTTTCAGGTCTCGGGAAGAGAGACAACCAGGAGGACGTCGGCGGTGCTACAACTGTCGGCAACTAGGACACGTGTGGCGAGATTGTTCCCGGAGCACAGGGGAGCGGTGGGATAGAAGATACACCGTTCCCCCAAGGTTCGCCGGGAGGTTTAAACAATACAGCCAAGGTCCGGATGACGCGTCCTGCTGGAGGAGGATGTCCCTCGCGGGGATCGACGCTCCGCCCCAGTTGTCGTCGCTAAGGGGGGGAACTGTGGTGGATTGCCGGCATTTTACTCCAGCCCTCACCCCCTGGCCGCTAGGAGGAGCTCTCTCGAGAGCATATACGTGCCCCAAATTCCAGCAGGGCCTCATGGACTATGTAGTTTTTATACACAGCCCTGCTGGATACCTTGGGGGCCACTGGGACTCGCTGTCGGGAGGCCAATGGACTCATTTGGACACCATGACCCGGAAGTTCGTCACAGGAAGAGCGACGGGCTTCCGGGGTGAAGAAAAGTACTGTTTACCCTGACCCGGAAGGAATAAGGACTTGTGGGGACTTCTGTTGGGCAGAAAGACTTCCAGGTCAGGAGCAATAAAAAAGGACTCTGGGAACTCCCAGACAACGAGCTGAGCTGGGTGGTAGGAGGGCAACGCGCCTGGGAGTGGAGGATTGTGATTATTATCACACTACTGCCCCCTACTGCGACACACTCTACAAACAATAATGCTTACATTCATTGTTTTCTATTAAAGACAGGCAGTATACATGCTGACATTTGTAGCGGGGCTACATACTAATAATGTATTTGATGTGTGTGCTGAGTGCGTGTTATTTCCATCATCCCGTTTATTGTTCGTTTTTTGTACGTCAGTGAATGTTGTCCCTGTAAGTGCAGAGGGGACAGATGAAGGAGAGAGACCACAGCCCCAGGATGGAAAGCACCTGTTCACATTCAGTTACATCTAGCTCTTTACTATTTAAACAATCAGGAGCAAAAGAAGGGAGGAGGAAGGAAAAAGACTTCATTTAACGACAACAAACCATTATTTACTGCTATTTTTCACATTGCACTTTGTATCCAGTTTGTTTCTCATTCCGACAGATTCAATACAGCTCAATCATCGCCAGAAACCCCAGGGTTGGACTTCATTATCCACCATACGCCAAGGAAACACGGTGAAATTGTTCAATTTTTCTGGGAGATTCAAACGCATCCAATCTGTTGATCAGTCATCCGTATTCAGGACAGTAATATACCTGGACTCAAGTTCACGATCATTGTCATTTTAGTATTCATTCATTATTGTTATTTGTGTTTTGTGTTTGTTATATGTTACAGGGGCAAGGGAGGGTTTGTTATTGTATATATGTGTTTTCTCGTTGCTGCTTTGGTGAAGGGATATACATATCTATATATATATTTTCTATGTATGGAATTTGCATTTTTTTGTTATCCATCCATCCATCCTCTTCCGCTTATCCGAGATCGGGCCGTGGGGGCAGCAGCTTAAGCAGAGAGGCCCAGACTTCCCTCTCCCCGGCCACTTCTTCCAGCTCTTCCGGGAGAATCCCAAGGCATTCCCAGGCCAGCCGGGAGACATAGTCCCTTCAGCGTGTCCTGGATCTTCCCCTGGGCCTCCTCCCGGTTGGACGTGCCCGGAACACCTCACCAGGTAGGCGTCCAGGAGGCATCCTGATCAGATGCCCGAGCCACCTCATCTGATTCCTCTCGATGCGGAGGAGCAGCGGCTCTACTCTGAGCCCCTCCCGGATGACTGAGCTTCTCACCCTATCTTTAATGGAAAGCCCAGACACCCTGCGGAGGAAACTCATTTCAGCCGATTGTATTCGCGATCTCGTTCTTTCGGTCACTACCTATAGCTCATGACCATAGGTGAGGGTAGGAGCGTAGATCGACTGGTAAATTGAGAGCTTTGCCTACGGCTCAGCTCCTTTTTCACCACGACAGACCAATGCAGAGCCCGCATCACTGCGGATGCCGCACCGATCCGCCTGTCAATCTCACGCTCCATTCTTCCCTCACTCGTGAACAAGACCCCGAGATACTTGAACTCCTCCACTTGGGGCAGGATCTCTCCCCCAACCCTGAGAGGGCACTCCACCCTTTTCCGGCTGAGGACCATGGTCTCAGATTTGGAGGTGCTGATTCTCATCCCATCCGCTTCACACTCAGCTGCGAACCGATCCAGAGAGAGCTGAAGATCACGGCCTGATGAAGCAAACAGGACAACATCATCTGCAAAAAGCATTGACCCAATCCTGAGTCCACCAAACCGGACCCCTTCAACACCCTTTTTTTGTTATTGTGTTTAATTTAATATATTTATACACTGTCACGCATGCGCGAGTAGGAGGCCGCAGATGAACCCTAAAGCACTTCGAAAGACATTCGCCGGCAGGGAATGGCGGGGTACTAACCTTTTTCCTTTGTTTTCCAGAACTAAAGACGCCCCGCCATAAGGCACTGTACCGCAGTACGTCCACTTCCGCCCTTCCTCCGCCATCTTCCCTGACGTCAGCTGTCCCATCATCCCTCACGCCTCCTTCCCAGCATTTCTCCACTTCCGGCTCCTCCCATATAAAATGGTCGCCGCATCGCGCAGATGAATGTTTTCTTTTTCTTCTGTTTTGACCTGATTTTTTTGTCTAAAGTGTGTAGACAATATACGGGCTGGAAAAACCCAAAACCTTTTTCGACTGTTCGTGGAATTCTTTACATTGGCGTAGCCGGCAGGATACATTGTCCGAAGAAACAATGACTGAAGGACAGGATCTGAACACAGTACTCCAGGGGATGAGTGCCCAGATCGTCGCCCTACAACAGGCCCAGGCGGCTACCAACAGAGAGCTGGAGCAAACGAAGGCCCAGTTGGCCGAGGCCCGGAGAATAAGACCTGATCTGCCTCGTACAATGGCCCAGCCCCTGGTGCCTATGATCGAGGCCGACGATGTGGAGTCATACCTCGGCATCTTTGAACGGACGGCCACCCGGAACGAGTGCCAGCGGTCCGAATGAGCGTCCATTCTGGCGCCCTACCTACATGAGGAGGAGGCCTCCCGAGGAGGAGGCCTCGCAGTATGACCTCCTAAAGCAGGAGATCCTGGCACGCTATGGCATAACGCCGGGCCAGCAGGCGGCAGAATGGAGAACCTGGCAATTCAACCCAGAGAAGCCAGCTCGAGCGCAGGCCTTCGAGTTCTGGGGAAAGATGGGACGGTGGCTACGGCCCGAGGGTCCCCAAGCCAGGAAGGTAGTTGAGAAAGTGGCCTGTGAGGGCCTGGTTAACACCCTACCTAGCTCCCTCGCCCAGCAGGTCCGGAGACACCCATATAAAGACATGTCAGGACTCCTGGAGGTCCTGGAGCGTCAGCTCGCGGCCTACCAAGCCGGGGGGGGTCCGAAAGGAAAGCTGGGAACCGACAGGGACGGGTGGCCCACCCCGAGCCCTCTCGACGCGCTGCGGAAGCGCCGCTAAAACTGAAAGAGAAACCGGCCTCTCTGCGCTGTTACCTGTCCCCTCAATTCTACTATGGAGCCGATGGACTGCACCTGGGCCTCCAAGGAAAGGTATTGTACTCCGTCGCACCCGCTGGCAGCTCCAAACACGGGAGTGGTATTGTTGAATGAGCACTTGGTGGTGGCTTTGTTTGACTCCGGCAGCAACATCACCATTGTTGCTCGCCGTTATGGGTTACCGCGACAGTGGCTCAAACAGCATTTACAGGTCACATGTGTGCAAGTCTTACCGTTCCGCCCGGTGCGTCATTACCTGGAAGGGGCAGGTTTCCAGTTGCCCGAACCCCCCTATCCGGTAATTTTGGGACAAGACTGGTCGCAAACTAATTGCGGTAAGACGAACGCTGCTCCCGAAGCCTCCTTAGGTCTGGCTATGAGGGGACGAGGCCCCCTTCCCGCGACCTCCACGCCATGCTCTGGGGCAAGCCAAGATGGCGTAGGCACGTCGGGGGATGTTTCTCAGGCGACGGACTCTGACCCGGAAGTATCCGCTGGGGAAGGTACAAGCCAGGGAACACGCCCGCACAACCGCTCACAAGATCCACTGAGCAATTTGGATCATCAATTTCAATCCACGCCTGCCTCATTTAAAAGGGAGCAGTGGAATGATGATTCCCTGCGGTTTTCCCGGAATGCGGTTGTTCTGCCAGGCACCTCACAAGCTGACGGTTCCATGCCACGCGAGCCCTTCTTTGTACTGGAAAATGATCTGCTGTATCGGGTAGCAACACACGAGGGTGAGGTGCAGAAGTTGTTGCTAGTCCCGCGTACCTTTCAGCGGGAGGTGTGTGAACTGGCACATGCTCACCTCTTAGGCACCCACCTTGGGGCCAAAAAGACACTAGAAAGAGTCAAACTCCGTTTTTACTGGCCCGGGATCAATGAGGAGGTCCGGCGTTTCTGTCAGTCCTGCCCGGAATGTCAGACTCGCCAGATTCCTAGGAAGGACCGCGCTCCTCTCGTTCCCATTCCCTTAATTGACATTCCGTTTAACTCTTTTAGGGCTAATTTTTTTTTTATTTCTCATCTCCCAGGGCTGAATATTTTTCCAAAAACTAACATTTTTTAAAAAAGAACACAAAGCAATTGTTTAACATATCAAATCAACAAAAAAAATTACTTTTGACAAATATTACTGTCTTGCATGTTGTATGAGCCTGCATACTCTATGATTTCACATACATTTTACACAGCAAAGTCCTGCACAGTCTGATGTCGCTCAAAGCAGCCAATTTCAGTCTTTGCCACATTGCACTGCTTACAATACGTGGTGCTTTGGTGCCTACTTTTCAATTGTCTGTTGCTGCACTTTCTCACATATATTGTTAGTGTGTACTGTAGAGAGACAAGTCACCCTTTTGCCATTGTGCCATTCCACTGCCACCAAGTTTTCTGCCCGCATGAAAACCGTTTTGTCACCTCTTCATCTCCTGAAACTTTATGAACTTTATGCATGGCATTATAGCCTGGCTCACCCCATGGGATTTGCTTCTGTTTATTACAGAAGTGAATAAAACTTTGCAGCAGCACGTACCTATCACCATGCTGCATAACCTGTCCAAAGCCACCAGGGGACAAAGCACGTTTGGACCAATGCTCCCTGAAGTTAGATCACCAGTTCTGTCCCATCTCTATTTGTAATACCACAGCACGCTTCATCTCGTCTTTTGTTCTGGGTTTACACTTTGAAAAACGAGAATGCGATGCAAACGCAGCCCGCGATTCAAAAAATTTCTCTGCCTACCTGTTTGTCTCGTCTGACGGTAGCTGAAAAGCAGCATCAGGAGAGAGCAGCCTGAAGTACAGCAGCTGGTGATCTGTCGTGTCCAACAGCAAGCCATGCCGTCTTGTGAAGTCCAGCAGCCAGATAGGCTCTCAAAGGATCAATGTCTGTGTATTTATCCCACGTGAACCTTGCCGTGGATGTATCGGCTGCGCAAAGCGCTCAACTGGCAGCAGATCCGCTGGCGAGGCATCAGCTGGTGTTTGATCAGCTGATGCCGGCTTCTCACTCTCTTGCTCGATCTCCTGATCACTGACAATAAAATCCGATTCTGAAAAATCTGAGTCCGACTCCGCGATAATGCGCAAAACATTGTCTGCCGAGTGTTTTCTTTTCTGCACTCTCTTCGCTCCCTTGTCACATGTCGATGCCATCTTGCCATTGTTTACATTTCGCAACTCACGCACACGGTAGGATTAGTTGCCGAGTCAACGAGTCTAGCATTCCTCCAAGCACAGAGGAAATGCCTGTGACCTGACAGCGAGATTTGTCACCATTAACAGCTGACTATCGCCCTCTATCCCTGGATGTCGACTTTAGTCGTCATTCGCCCTCAACCCCTCCTGTCGACAAAAGTCGACATCCGCCCTAAAAGAGTTAACAGAATAGGGGTTGATTTAGTAGGACCCCTCGAACCCTCTGCCCATCGCTACAAATACATATTAGTCATGGTTGATTATGCAACCCGATACCCAGAGGCGTTTCCCCTGCGCTCCGCTAATACGAAAAATATCGCACGGGAATTAGTCAACTTATTTTCAAGAGTGGGTATACCCAAAGAAGTCCTCACGGATCAGGGTACCCCCTTCACCTCGGATACGTTCAGGGAGGTTGCCAGATTACTCAGAATAAAGCACCTAAAGATTTCTGTTTACCACCCCCAAACAGACGGGTTGGAAGAACGATTTAACCAGACGCTGAAACAGATGCTTCGCAAGGTAGTCAGCGCCGATGGTCGGAATTGGGACCAACTCCTACCGCTAGTGCTTTTTGCCTACCGGGAGGTACCCCAGGCCTCTACGGGCTTCTCCCCCTTTGAGTTATTGTATGGACGACAACCCCGGGGGCTTTTATACATACTAAAAGAGGGCTGGGAGGAGGAGGCCCTTCCCTCCTCCAATATATTGGAGTATGTCGCGCAACTACGCGACAGGCTCGCTAAAATCAGGCCTATCCTAAAAGACCACGTGACTCATGCGCAGGCAGCGCAGGCCCGGTGTTACAACCGCAACTCCGTCCTCCGAGAGTTCCTCCCGGGGGATCGAGTGATGGTGCTCGTTCCCACCTCCCACTCTAAGCTGCTAGCTCATTGGCAGGGGCCATACGAGGTTAAAATAAAGAAAAGGGCTCGTCAACTATTTGGTTTTCCAGCCTAATCGTCGGCCGAGTGAAAGGATCTACCACGTCAACTTATTAAAACCGTGGAAGGACAGGGAAGAGGTCCCCGACACCCAAAGATCCCTCTCCTTATTTGCGGGCGCGTCTGCCCTTAACCTCGGCGACGAGCTGACACCCTTACAACGGCGTGAGATAACCCAGGTCATCCACGCCAACCCTGAAGTGGTGAGCGAGTCACCTGGCCGGACCACCCTGATTGCGCATGATATAGTCACGGACCCCGGAGTGATCGTTCAGGCCCTATAGACTCCCGGAGGCGAAACGCGCTGAAGTGGAACTGGAGGTGCAACGTATGTTGGATATGGACATCATTGAGGAAAGCCACAGCCCCTGGTCTAGTCCAATCGTCCTCGTTTCCAAGCCAGACGGCTCCTGGAGATTTTGTAATGACTTTAGACATCTAAACCAGGTCTCCAAGTTCGATGTCTACCCGATGCCCCGCATTGACGACCTACTCGAGGGGTTTGGGTGCGGCCCGATACTTGACTACCCTTGACATGACAAAAGGGTATTGGCAAATTCCTTTAACACCATCCGCGAAAGAGAAAACAGCCTTTAGCACCCCTAGTGGACACTGGCAGTACAAGGTCCTCCCATTTGGGCTGCACGGGGCCCCAGCGACCTTTCAGCATCTGGTGGATAGAGTGCTGAAGCCCCACCAGTCCTATAGTGCCACCTACCTGGATGACGTCGTCATCTATTCCGGCACCTGGGAGGAGCATCTATTGCAGGTCTCTGCTGTCCTCGCGACACTGGCCAAGGCCGGGCTCCGCATTAACCCCCGTAAGTGTTTTTTTGGCTTAAAGGAGGCCAAGTATTTAGGCTACCTTGTGGGGCGAGGACAGGTGAGACCCCAGTGTTCCAAAGTCAAAGACATCCTGGGATGGCCCCGTCCGAATACCAAGAGACAGGTGCAGGCTTTCCTGGGGTTGGCCGGGTACTACCGCCGGTTCGTACCCCGTTTCTCCGAGAGGGCAGCACCCTTGACTGACTTGACAAAGAAAGGCGCTCCCCTTCATGTGGTTTGGAACAAGGCAGAACACGCATTCAGTGACTTAAAAAAGGCCCTAACGTCGACACCTATATTAAGAACCCCTGATTTTACCTTACCCTTTATTCTCCAGACCAATGCTTCGGACACAGGCCTGGGTGCCGTGTTGAGCCAAAGCATCGATGGTGTCGAACACCCTGTGATGTACCTGAGCCGGAAACTGCTGGACCGGGAGACTCGGTATGCGGCGGTGGAGAAGGAAGCCCTGGCCATTAAGTGGGCCGTGACTTATCTCCGGTACTACCTGTTGGGTCGCGAGTTCACTCTAGTGACTGATCACGCTGCGCTGCAGTGGATGTCCCTTCATAAGGAGTCGAACCCGCGGGTCACCAGGTGGTTTCTGGACTTACAGCCCTATAAGTTCACGGTCACTTATCGCCGCAGCGGCCTTCAGGCCAACGCCGATGCCCTCTCTCATATTCACGACCTCTCGGTTAGGTCCGCCCGTCCTGACGGTCTCGGGCTAAGGGGGGGGTCGTGTCACGCATGCGCGAGTAGGAGGCCGCGGATGGACCCTAAAGCACTTCGAAAGACGTTCGCCGGTGGGGAATGGCGGGGTACTAACCTTTTTCCTTTGTTTTCCAGAACTAAAGACGCTGCGCCATAAGGCACTGTACCGCAGTACGTCCACTTCCGCCCTTCCTCCGCCATCTTCCCTGACGTCAGCGGTCCCGTCATCCCTCACGCCTCCTTCCCAGCATTCCTCCACTTCTGGCTCCTCACATATAAAATGGCCGCCGACGCATAGTATGGCGTCGCGCAGATGAATGTTTTGTTTTCTTCTGTTTTGACCTGTTTTTTTTGTCTAAACTGTGTAGACAATATACGGGGCCGAAAAAACCTCAAACCTTTTTCGACTGTTCATGGAACACCTATTTTACATATCTGCTTTTGTGTGCTTTTTTTTAAACCGTCGATTGAGGAGAAAATATTATTTGTTAGAGGTATGGCTTGGTATATGTAGGTTCGCCTCAGTAATTCATCCAGGCCTCAGGTCTTAGTAGTGTAGCTGCCAGCTGAGTAAAGGGTAGGCCGTTACACAGTGTCAATCCTATCTTCGAAAGACGTCATCGCTACTATCATTAATGCAAGACACTGGCCCTTTTCAGGGATATGTTTGAATTGGGTTGTTCCCAAGGTTCTTTCTGATGTTAAAAATCTTCTACCATTAGCTGGGATCTTTGGTTTGTAGCTGGGCTTTCCAATTTACAAACTGTACATTCACAGTTCACTCATTGCATGAGACTCTGCATTTCTGTTGTGACCAATTATTACTGTGTTTGGCTATTTCCTATATTACTTAAGCCTAATAAGCCATAATATTAATTATTTGTCATGTACTGTGGCAAACATCTATTACTTTAAACTGTATATCTATATTAAGAATTAGACATTTTGTTTCTAAATGTCTTTTACTAAATATCATTCTATAGCTTTATTACCATTACTCTTCATTAACAAATATCTCTTAATTTTAAACCCTATACCATGCACTTTAATATTAAAAATCAACAACCAATAATGTTCGAATTGTGCTGAGCTTAACTGGCAGTGTTGTAGTTGCTAATGTAGTAGTAGTCACTAATGTAGTACTAAATATAGTTGTTGCTATGTATTAAGTAAGCTCTGATTAACTATAGGAGGTGGGCAGTGTGCACAGTCCAGATTCCAGGTCGTTCATTCACCTTTTCTGGCTCAGACAAGATGGCTGCTTCAAGTGATCAACTGGGACAACTGGCTCAGAAGTGCCACCTCCTAACTGCACAAACAATGGCTATCAGTTTGGCTCAGGTATGCGACTCGCAGGTTTTCCCCAAGATGTTAAAGGAGGATAACTTTAAGATCTCTATTACATTGGCTGGAGGGGAGTTCTTGGCACTGTTGGACTCTGGTAGGGACCTCTGTGTATTCCACTGTGACTTGCTCTGGAGGACCCCTTATAATTCCACAGACAAGTAGAAAATCTGCTATGTCCATGGGAACATTAAAACATACAAGACTATCTCACTCCCTCTGAAATTTGAAGGGAAGCACTTTAAGGTTTGGACGGCCATATCAGACACCTCACCCTGGTCACTCCTAATAGGAAAAAGTAATGCCCTTTTCCCATGGGTCTTGGCCAAATGCAGAGTGCTTTCCCCATTGTGGATAGAGAGGGGCTTGCCGCAGACAATGTCAGTCAAGGAATCAGGTCTGAAATTGAACTGGAGTTGTCCAGTGAGGTGAGGGCAATGCCTCAAGTGAAGATCTGGAACAGCTAGCCATCTTTTCCATGCCATCGCACACAAAAAACAGCCTTCTCAGAGCGAACACTCAATACAGACCTGAACAGAAATGAAATAACATTGGGAGGTGAGTGTGATGCTGCATTGAACTTGGTAGCAGTGAGAGGCGAGTGTAATTCTGCATCGAAAATGGATGAAGCAGAGATTGCCATCCAGACGGTGTTTGCTCACCTGCAACGAGCCAATAACAACTTGGATTTTGCATTCAGACAGGCCCACTTCGCAAAACACTTATTATCTGGAGAGAGAGGACCCGAATTTTAAAACACCACATGTCTCTGGGTATGTCAGAGGACTGGGACTGCATGAAGTGGGTTTTAGCCTCACCTGGGGAGGCAAAAAGGGAGGGTGGGGGGTTAAGGGGGGAAGAGAAAGAGAGCAGGCTTGATCTATATCTAATCTATCATCTCAATCTTTATAATTATAACTATCAACGTAATAATAAGCTGCATGGCAACAACTCTTGGGGGAATAGGAAATTAAGACCTAAACTATTTCACTTCCAGTTAAGACTATAATATGACACCAAAAACTCAGAATCAGTGTCTCCATGATGGGACAGTTAACTTCGTAAGCTGGAATGTTAAAGGCCTGAATCACGAATTAAAGAGAAAGAAAGTACTTTCTCACCTAACAGGTCTAAATGCTAAAATAGTATTTTTACAGGAAACCCACTTACTAAGTAAGGATCAGTTCCGGCTGCAAAAGACTGGACTGGCCAAATGTTCCATTCTAGTTTTACAAAGAAAACTAGAGGGGTGGGAATTCTCATACATAGAACAGTACCATTTGTAGCATCAGATGTAGTATTGGATCCTGAAGGGAGATATGTGATGGTCATGGGAGACTTATCTAACTGTAAAATGATTTTGATAAATGTTTATGCACCTAATGTTGATGATAAGGAATTTATACAAAATTTATTTGCATCCATTCCCAATCTGAACACTCATAAACTTATAATGGCTGGGGACTTTAATTGTGTTCTAAATCCACTTTTAGATAAGACTTCCTCCACAGGGGAACGCAACTAACACCGCAAAGATAATTACAAAGTTTATAACTGATCACAACTTATCAGATCCCTGGAGGTTTTAAACCCAAATTCAAGAACATATTCTTTCTACTCACCAGTACATCATTGCTACTCAAGGATTGATTACTTCTTTATAGATAATAACTTCTTGCCTAAGATTAAATCTTGTAAATACGATGCTATTGTTATTTCAGACCATGCTCCGATGATCTTGGAGCTGAAATTACTAAGCCCCATACACTCACCCCGCAGATGGCGTCTCAATCCGCTTCTATTAGCTGACGAGAATTGTACTGAATTTATATCCAAACAAATTGAATTCTTTCTAGAGACAAATACATCCCCTGAGATCTCTGCAGGAATACTCTGGGAAACTCTTAAGGCCTTCTTAAGAGGACAGATTATCTCATATCTTTCCCACAGAAATAAATCCGAGCGAAGAAAGTAGCAGAGATAAAAGCGAAATTACTAAAATAGATGAAGAACATGCCAGACTACCAAGCGAGACTCTACATAAGAGGAGGCAGGCTCTACATTCAGAATTAAACCTCTTGACAACTAAAGAAACCGAACAACTAATTTACAAATCCAGACATCATTATTATGAACATGGAGAAAGCTAATAAGCTTTTAGCGCAACAAATTCACAAGCAAGATATGCATAGCGCAATCTCGGTAATTACTAACACGAACGGAGATAAAATCATCGAACACAAAAATATAATGTACACTTTTAGAGACTACTATAAATCCCTATATACTACTGAGTTTAAAGAAGACAATATACAATCTAATGCATTTCTGGATAAATTACAGATACCACAAATTGACGCTATTAGTGTGGAGGAGCTCGATAAACCTCTGTCATTATCAGAATTACTGGATGCTATAAAGTCACTCCAAGGTGGAAAAGCAGCAGGCCCTGACGGCTACCCTGCAGAGTTTTACAAGAAATTCTCCGCTCAGCTAGCTCCCCTCCTATTAGCAACATTTACAGAAGCCAGAGATAACCAATCTCTTCCACAAACCTTTCGCCAAGCACTAATCACTGTCTTTCCAAAACAAAATAAGGACTTATTACAATGTGCATCATACAGACCAATTTCACTTCTGAATAACGACGTTAAAATACTCTCTAAAATCATAGCTAGAAGGATGGAGAAAGTGCTCCCTCAGTAATATCACAAGACCAAACTGGATTTATTAGGGGCCGACACTTATCTTCAAATCTTCGACGCCTGTTTAATGTAATATACTCACCAACTAAATCAAACACCCCAGAAATATTATTATCATTGGATGCAGAAAAAGCATTCGACATGATTGAATGGAAATACCTTTTACTATTTTGGAGAAGTTTGGGTTTGGCCCAACATTTGTGCATGGATTAAATTACTGTATACTAACCCAGAAGCTTCAGTTTGCATCAATAACATTTGCTCAGACTACTTTAAACTAGAGCGGGGCACAAGACAAGGATGCCCTTTGTCACCACTGCTGTTTGCAATTGCCATTGAACCACTGGCAATACATTGTCGAAATACTGATCAGATAAAGGGGATTAGCAGAGAAGGACTGGAACAGAAAATCTCATTATATGCAGATGACATGGTACTGTATATATCGGACCCAGAAAATTCTGTGCCTGCAGTCTTAGCAGCACTCACAGAATTTCAAAAGCTCTCTGGTCTCAGAATTAATCTGAATAAAAGTGTACTCTTTCCGGTGAATTCGCAAGCATATAATATTAGATTAGACACCCTTCCTTTTATCATTGCAGAACAGTTTAAATACCTCGGGGTAAACATCACAAGTAAACATAAAGCTCTTTATCAACAAAATTTCGTCGTCTGCATGGAAAAAATTAAACAAGACTTGCATAGATGGTCAACCCTTCATCTCACACTAGCTGGAAGAATTAACACTGTTAAGATGAATATTCTTCCTAAGCTCCTTTTTATTTCAAAACATACCAATATACATTAATAAATCGTTCTTTAAGCAATTAGATTCAACAATAACCTCATTTATTTGGAATTCTAAACATCCACGCATCAAAAGAGCGACCCTACAAAGACAAAAGGCAGAAGGCGGCATGGCTCTACCTAACTTCCAGTTTTATTACTGGGGCAAATATACAGTCGATAAGAACCTGGACACAAATAGAAGAACATACACAGGCATGGACCGCAATAGAAGTAAAATCCTGCAGTACTTCTTTGTATTCCTTGCTTTGTGCTCCAATAAACACACGTTATCGGCAATACACTAATAACCCAATTGTGCTCCACTCACTTAGAATCTGGAACCAATGTAGAAAGCATTTTAAGACGGAGAAGCTTCTTTCTGTGGCACCCTGCAAAAGAACCACCTCTTTCAACCCTCACAAACATATGCAGTTTTAATATCTGGAAAAATTTGGAATTAACTTGCTTAGAGATCTTTATATAGACAACGTCTTTGCATCCTATGAACAATTACATTCCAAATTTAACATTCCAGCTACAAATTTCTTTCACTATCTTCAAATCAGGAACTTTGTTAAACAGAACCTTCCAGATTTTCCTCATCTTGCACCCTCATCCACGCTGGAAAAATTATTGCTCAATTTCAAGGAGTTAGACTCCATCTCTACAATATATAAAATCCTTTTACAATCCCTTCCTTTCAAAGATCCAAGAGGACACTGGGAAAATGACCTCTCAATTAATATATCAGAAAAGGAGTGGAAAGTAGCAATGCAGAGAATTCACTCAAGCTCCATATGCGCAAAGCATACAATTATACAACTCAAAATTATATATCGAGCACATCTGTCTCGACTAAAACTCTCCAAAATGTTTCCAGGGCATGATCCAACCTGCGAACGTTGCAACCAAGCCCCAGCCTCACTAGGTCACATGTTCTGGGCCTGCTCCAAATTAACATTATTCTGGACAAAAATTTTTAATTACCTCTCAGACAGTCTTGGACTCACAATCCCTCCTAACCCATTAACAGCTGTGTTTGGGGTTCTTCCAGAGGGTCTTAAAGTGGAGAAAGACAAACAAATTGTGATTGCATTCACTACACTGTTGGCACGCAGACTTATTCTGATAAACTGGAAGAACCCAAACTCTCCTCTTTTAAGTCAGTGGGAAACTGATGTGTTATATTATTTAAAATTGGAAAAAATCAAATACTCAGTTAGAGGATCTGTGCAGACTTTTTCAAAACATGGCAGGATCTAATCAGTAATATTTTGAAATGATTTTATAAAGCACAGAGAATTTGTTGATTTAGGTATTTTTAAAAGCCTTAAATTTTACACCGTTTGGCTTGCTCTCTCTCTCAAGGGTGGGGATCGATCTGTTCTTAGCATAATTCTTTTTGAAAAAACTTGATTGCTATGCATTGATTGTAATAAAATTAATAAATAAAAAAAAAAAAAAAAAACACCACATTTTTTACTTAAGGAAGGTTTTTTTGTATTGGGTGATTTCTGATTGCGTGAGTGATGGGTATATCGAGTAGTTGGTAGTACCAAATGAGCATTGGGAGAAGGTTTTAAAAATTGCTTACAGTTATGTTTTGGGGGTCACGTCAGCACGGAAAAGACGAGGGAAAGCATTTCAAAATGCTTTTAATAGGTGAATATGGGCCGGGATTTGGAGCTATTTTGTAAGGCCTATCCTGAATGTCAAATAGTTTCTGGTCACAGACCAGCCAGGACACCCCTTGTACTGATGCCTGTTTTAGACATCCCGTTAATTATGACGATTAAAATCCGCCTGTTTAAGAAGGGGGAATCATGTGCTGGTATCGATCCTGTCTGATCCACATAAATTTTGGGCCGAATGGCAAAGACTGTGTGGAACGAGCCCCGGACACAGACAGGCAGACATGGTATTAAGCACCACCACACGTTTATTTATAGTTAATATTTGCAATTATAAGTGCACCACAAACCCCAAGACTCCCCTAAAGTCCAAGCCTCACACTACACAATGCCTCACTTCTTCAGGCTGCCTCCACTTCTCTCCACCAAGCACTGTCCTTCTCCTCATCTGACTCCAGCTTTGAATGAAGGGAGGCGGCCCCTTTTAAAGTCACCTGGATGTGCTCCAGGTGCTTCCCGGCAATCTTCCACTGGCACTCCCCAGTGTGGCGGAAGTGCCGGCTGCATACCTGGAAGCACTCCGGGTGTCCCTGATCCTCTTCTCCCCAGCACTTCCGGGTGTGGCGGAAGTGCTGAGGTCTAGAGCTCTGTAGGCATTGGGGCGCCCCCTGGTGGTGACCACGGGCCCATACAGGGGGCCCAAAGCAACCAGGGCAGTCGCCCATTCGTGGTCTGGAGGAGGCGCAAGCCCTCCTCCGGTGCTCCTGGGTGTCTCAGCTGGGTACCACCCCCAGCCGTGTGCCACAACTGGTAGTGATAGCAGAGCGTATGTCCCCAGTGAATTATAAAGTCAGAGATCCCAGGCAAAGCAACCTGTACAAATTTTGCATATTAATCTTTTAAAGTAGTGGCACAACTGTCACAAAGTCCTGGTCATGACCGCAGCATTGCTATCACTGATTGAGGGGAACACAGACATCTTTTCGGCAACACCTGGTTAGATGATGTGGCAGAAATTTTCTTATTAAAGAAAGAAACATCCTCTAACAGGACAATTCAGTAATCAAGCAGGAGAAAAGCATTTCATTGTATCTTTTGATTACTCCTCAGCAAAATGCCTTGGAGGGAGCATTCTTCAAAAGCAGGCAGAGAAACAAATAATAGAGGTTAATTTTATAAACTATTGAATTTACATAGTGTGTCAATCAATACATACATTTTACTCTTGTTAGTTCATTGGTTTACATTCAAATGATTTATATACAATAAAAGTATATTATATTATTTTCTGGTTTATACGTTTGAGTTGCGCACCACCCTTGAAATTTCTGTGCATATAACAACTGTCCATTCTCATTTATAGGACATCTGCTTAGTCATCACTTAGTCATCCTTCAGTTCATTTTGTATATTACATCAGCATTTCTTCTGGTTCTTTATTTACTTGACCACCTCAGTATTTTTCCTAAACCAATTCTTATATTTCAGTGTTTATTTTGTTCTTCACTTGACTTTTGTCTGGTTTCCTGGGGTCTCATGTACAAATGGTGCGTACGCATAGAAATGTTGCATAAGAACGTTTCCACATTCAAATCGCGATGTATAAAACCTAAACTTGGCGTAAAGCCACGCACATTTCCACAGTACCTCATATCCTGTCGTACGCAAATATACTGAAACTAACTGCATATTGTTTATTAGTGTAATGCATCTGATTGTAATTAACCTGTAACAATATAATGGTCCAGGGAATAGCCATAGTATTCCAAATACCATAACTGCTTTAGCGTTGTTACTCTCACTGCACCTCCTTTTTCTTCTTTCAGCTGCTCCCGTTAAGGGTTGCCACAGTGGGTCATCTTTTTCCATATTACACTCACTGCACCACTCTGAGTATTTATATCACTGTATCTGAATATGGAATCACAGCAGCAGCTGATCGGAAAGAGAATTATCGGTATCAGCATCAAGCACACGCTGCCTCAGCCACAGCAAAATGTTTCAAAGCCTTTCCTGTACAGACCTCGCAGTTCAGAAACAGTTTCATCCCAAGAACTATAAACGCACTCAATCAATTTCTCCTTGTAGAACTGTTTGTACTTATAAGTACAAATACCCCACTGTAAACTTTCAGTACAGTTAAATTATTGCACATCCTGCTCCACTTTATAAAGCGCTTATTTACATATGATGACGATATTTTTAAGATGAAATGCAGCAAAATATGTTGATTATATTATACAGATAAAACTTTAACTTCATTTAAATAATCTGTGTTGTTAATAATTAAACATGTGAGGACACGGTGCCGCAGCGTTAGCGAGTTCACGTATTGTTCCTGCCTCACGCTGTATGTTTGCTGAGGCTGGTGTGACACTGGAAGGATAGACAGAATAATTAAACACGTACTATGAAGATATTTCAATGTTCCTTGAAAGTTCTGAAGAATCGTCATTGTAAGCTTACAGATGGCTTAACGTCTATTACAGAGCTGATTGTATGGCGATTGGGTATTTCGAGAATATTAAAGACAGGAATTGGAGGTTAGTACGTTTGAAAGAGACAGTACTGCTACAATAAATTATTTCATCGAAGGTCAAGCATGGCGCAGCAGCCTCTTGTGTGAGACATGAACAATCAGTGCACCACCGTGTTCCCATGTTTAATAACATGCTTTCATTCCAATCACCATGTAAATGATATCACGTATACATCTCAGTATTTTACCTTTGATATGTGGCTTCATTTTTATTTCGGGCACTGTGCGACTTTGTGAACTTGAGCTTTCAAGTTTGTCCAACACGCTATGTTACTCGATCAACTTCCTTTTGTTGATTATACCACTGTTTAAATCAACAAATAGTATGTTTTTCCTTTGCCTCCACTTGGTATTCACTGAAATTCTTATATTTTCCCCCATGCTTTTGCCATTGTCTTTTCACAGAAAGCTGAGCTTAAGGGCTATTTGTATTGATTTGCATATTCAAAGAGGCATAATTCTGGGAGGAATTGGGGCGGGACAGCAGGCGCATGTGTGGCACACTCAGGAAAAAAAAAAAAAGGGTGGCCACAATAGTTTATCTTATTAATGTAATCACAAAAAGTGAATACTATTTGGTAAACAAAGGGTCCCTGTTGTCGAATGGACCATGAAAACGGACTGTGGCATGAGCAGTAATTGGTAGGAACGTGTTTCACACTGAAGTGGTTCCGTCAGGGTTGCAGTAAAGGGACGAACTTTGGCCCGCCCCTCAGATTCAACTTGGACAACAAACTGAAAGCGGTGTGCTCTCATTGCTGCTCCACTTTACCTATTTCACAGGTTTAGTGTACAATAAATTGGAGTATTTTACCTTTTAACTGAGAGTCAAGAATACTCAGAACATGACGGTAGTATGCTGATATGTATTGCTACAGAGGCGCGAAGTCAAAACTCGCTAAATGCAGGTGGCAAGCTGCTGCGCTGTAGATAGACGGCGGTGCTGTAAATCATTAACCAGACAAGAGTGTCGCTTTTTAAATAGTTGCTCGGCTCCTAAACACTTGGTACTCTTGTTAAATGTATATTTTGTAAATTGTATTAGATGTAAAAAAGTTATAGAATGGTTGAAATGTTGTGATGAATGGTTATTATGTTGTTATCTATACTAATAAAAGGCAAAGCCCTCACTCACTCACTCACTCACTCACTCACTCACTCACTCACTGACTCATCACTAATTCTCCAACTTCCCGTGTGGGTGGAAGGCTGAAATTTGGCAGGTTCATTCCTTACAGCTTCCTTACAAAAGTTGGACAGGTTTCATTTCGAAATTCTACGCGTAATGGTCATAACTGGAAGCTGTTTTTCTCCATTTACTGTAATGGAGATGAGCTTGAACGCCGTGGGGCGGAGTTTCGTGTGACATCATCACGCCTCCCACGTAATCACGCAGTACATAGAAAATCAGGAAGACCTCCAAAAAGCGCTGAAGAAAACATGCATTATATAATTGAGAAGGCAGCGAAACAATAAGAAGCGAGCGAGTGACATATACAACCATATTGATGAGTTCTGCTACTTCGGAAACAAAGCACGATGTAAACCTACACTTTAAATTAAGTTCATAGACAGGCTGCCGCTGGCGTTTGTAATTTAGTGCCTGCCCATATAAGGCCGTCCGTCAGCGGCAATCCAATAGCAAACTCCACTAAATATTCACGGGTTAAGGACTGTGCTTATGCAGAGGAAGATGAGATGGTCAGCGTGGTGTTTGGCACAAACTCAGCGAAACTGCGAGAGAAAGTTTTAAGTGCCAGGACTAAGGTAACATTAAATACAGCCATGGACATAGCACGAGATGGCACCAGCACAGCTGGGAACCCGATGCATGTACACGGCGGCTCACATGAACTGGCGCAGTGCACAGATAAAAGCAACAGTTCCAAAGAGCTGAACAAAACCGAATTACACAATTGAAAAGGCAGCAAAAAATATGAAGCGTCTGATACATACAAGCATATTCATAAATGCTGCTACTGTGGAAACAAAGCACACGGTGGAAAAAGTAAATGTCCCGCTAAAGGAAGACAGTGTAAAAAACCCATGCATGCAGTGTGTCAGGTCTCGGATAAAGAAGAAGACGAACTGTTTATTGATGCAGTAAGAAACGAATCGATGAATGAAACCTGTCATCTTTACAACGATTGACAAACACGGAATGTAACTTGAACACAACACATCCTACAAATACAAACCTGATTGAAAGAAATAATGATAATCAAATCATTGATGACAGCAACAAATACTGTATATTGACAGTCATGTTACGTTATTTTTAAAATGTTCCCTTTTCTTTTTCTAGCTTTTTTAACACACTACTTCTCGCTGCGATACGCGGGTATATATATATGTATATATATATCCCGATCTACATACTCGAATAATGGATACTTTATTCGCCATCAATGATTGTTTTGGTAAAGCCATACTCAGTGTATTCATTAGATGAACGGTAAAAAAGTAAGAGCGAGGGGAGGATGACTTATTGAGGCATGCAGGCTGTAGTGCGCGTCAACTCTATCTGAATTGCGCGATCACATTTGAAAAAATATATCTTTTCAAGTTCTATTAGTCCATATGTGTTAAACTCAAGGGCCGCGGGCCACATCCGGCCCGGCGTGTAATTATATCCAGCCCGCGAGATCATTTTATATACTGTATTATTGTTATTAATGGCCCAGGTATATGAAGCACTGGTAACACAATAAACTACAGATCCCATAATGCAGCGCTTCAGCTGCCTTGCCGAACACTTACCGCGTTAATCAAGTCTAGCTTATGATGCTGCAAGTTATTGCGAAGCTAGCTCACACGATGCTGAAGAGAAAAGTTGATTCTGAAAATAGAGCCTTTAAAAACCGATGGGAGGCTGAGTATATGTTTACTGAACCCGTGTGTCTCATTTGTGGAGCTAATGTGGCTGTAATTACAGAATTTAATCTAAGACGGCACTATGAGACAAAACATCAGGGAGTTCTGTGTTGTGGAGATTCTCAGGATGGATTGCAGGTGCTCATCAGTGAGGCTGAAAGACCTGAATGCAATGCAGAAGATACAGAAAGCAGAAGAATTAAACAAGAATCTGACACCAGCGGACGTTTTTACCCGTGCACAATCACAAAGTGATTTCAAGTGAAGTTGCTTTTATGGGAGACACAAATGCACCAGTGCAACTTTCCCTGTTGCCAAGTAATGTTAAACCAAGTCCTCACTACGGTGTTCCCAAATATGCACTTTGCTGATAAACCAAGCGCACTGAGTTTGCACGGCGCTTTGGTGACTTTGAAGAACAAAAAAAGTCCGTCTACATGCGGCTCGAACCTTGTGCATGTTTGGTAGCACATATCTGTGTGAGAAGCTCTTCTCAGTGATAAAGACTAACAAAACAGCACACAGGAGTCGCCTCACTGATGAGCACCTGCAATCCATCCTGAGAATCTCCACAACACAGAACCTCACACCAAACATAAACGAACCTGTTGCCAAAAATAGATGCCAGGCGTCCAGCTCTAAAATGACATATGAGCAAAGACAACTGAATGATTTGATTTGTTATTGCTGAAAGGAACACATTTTATTTATATTTCCAGGTTTTGTTATGCAGCATGTTCATATTTGAATTTGTATAATTTTGAAAGGATATATTTTTATGGAGAGCAAAATCTTTTGGGATATTTAAAATCTAAGTTTATTTTTTATATAAATTTACATAAGAGTAAAGAAATTTGAATGTTTGTTCTTTTAAGTTATTTAAGGTTTGAGCTGATTTATTCACGAATAATATTCCTGTCTGTTTTTACCATTCCTACCAAAGATTTTTCTGTCGACTAAATAAAAATTCCTTCTATTTAAAATTTAAATAGAACTTGAACAAATACGATAGTTCATAATATCCACGCAGACTTGCACGTTAGAGCGGAGTTATCCGTTTTAACAAGCAGCGTATTGCACTGATACTGAAATAGCTGTGTGTGTATATATGTAGATATGTATGTATATGTATATATACGTTTATATATGTGTGTGTGTATGTATATATATATATATGTGTGTGTATGTATGTATGTGTGTATGTATATGTATGTGTATATATGTAGATATATATATGTATGTATATATGTGTATGTGTATATGTATAGATATGTATATATATATATGTTTATGTGTGTGTGTGTGTAAATATATATATATATATATATATATATATATATATTTATATATATATATATATATATATATGACAGCAACACTCATCACTCACAACAGTGACAAAACAATTACATTGACAATCATGTTACGTTATTTTCAAAATGTTTCCTTTTCTTTTTCATTGCTTCTTTAACACACTACTTCTCCGCTGCGAAGCGCGGGTATTTTGCTAGTACATGTATAAATATGAAACGGGTAGTTATGAAAGTGTTTGAAATATGATAATAGTAGCATTGAAGATTTTTGATTAATAATTAATGGTGATGTTTCATACCTTTAGAAATGTTATTTAAAAAAAAAGGGTTATATAATGAAGAGTTTAGTTGTGCCTCTGCATATAATTTAAGACAGCAAATAGCTTGATTTGAATACAGTGTTTCTGTAATCTTTTTCTCTATTACCCTAGTGGCTAGGGATTGCTTACTGTATATACATGTGTATGTGATCTTGTTTATTGAGACTCTTGGTGGAATGAAGAAGTACTTTATTAGGAACACACCTGAGAATGTGAATGTCAAATAGTCAAATATATATACAGGGTTATAATGACTTTATTGAATGTGAATAAAGAGACTCAACTTGGACAACAAACTGAAAGCGGTGTGCTCTCATTGCTGCTCCACTTTACCTATTTTACAGGGCCAAAGACCTGGATTACGTCATCATTGGGGGCCAGTGGAGTTCAGTTCCAGACCTGGTTGACGTAGCTCATCCTCTGGTGGAGGCGAAGTTCGCATACACTTCGGGATTTTCTACTTTCGTCATTTCTGTTGCTGTGGCCCACTAGTGGGGCCCGTAATACATGCACGTGCGTTACTTTTCACGCTGACCAGGATTTATTTAGTGGAAGAACGTGGAAGTTGGAGTATGCACAGATTCCTGCATCTGGATTTTTCTGTGCGTAAGCACATTTCGGCTTTTGTGCTTACGTCATGTTATATTGCGAATTCTACGCACGGCGTTATGCATGAGGCCCCTGGTGTGCCTGAACAGGTTTCTGACATTTATTAAGCCTTTATGCTATTTCTTTAAGATGAATGCTATGTTACCCAAAAATTATTCTTCCACAACGACAATTGCAGAACATAAGATTGTCACTTGTCCCCATATTGCCTACCAGAGGCTCCCTTTTGGTCTCCATGGTGCACCGTTGACCTTTCAGCGGATGATGGACCAGGTCCTGCGTCCCCATTCCATGTTTGTGGGTGCCTATTTTGACGATGTGGTCATTTTCAGTGATGACCTGTAATCTCATCTCATCCACCTTTGGGTGTTGCTTGACAGATTGTGGCTGGAAGGGTTGACGGCCAACCCTAAGAAATGCGAGCTGGGTATATCAGAAACCCACTATCTGGGATATTCCACGGGAAAAGGTTTGCTCAAGAATCAAATGGACAAGGTGGGGGAGGTGCTTGCATATCCCCATACCAAAACACACAGGCAGATTTGTGCCCTCCTTGGGCTTCTGAGGTACTACAGGCGATTCATTCCCTATTTTGCACATCAGGCCACCTCCATCACTGACTTGACAAAGGGCAGAAAGAATCATAGTATTGTCTGGACCAACACCTCAGACAGCAGCCTTTTTGAACCTAAAAGCCGCTTTATCCTCATTCCTGGTTATGCCCAATCCAGACTTTTCTGGATTTATTCTGCAAATGGATACAAGCGCTTTCGGTTTAGGAGCGGTGCTCTCACAATGCTTTGAGAGAGAAGAACACCCCATCATGTTTCTCAGCAGGAAACTGCTGCTCAGTGAGTGTAATTATTCAACCATTGAAACGGAGTGTTTAGCCACTAAGTGGGTTGTGGAAACCCTCTGTTACTACCTCTGGGTACAATGGTTTACCCTAGTAAATGACCTCTCCCCACTGCAATGACTGTACAAACAGAAGGATATGAACAGTTGTCTATTAGTTTGCAGGCTTTTGCTTTTGATGTTCGCTACTGCCCCGGGGATGGACACACAAATGTCCAACTCTCCCACCTGGCCGAGCCCAGCTTTGACAATCACTTTGCTCACACCAATGAAATTAACCACATATTGTTTATTAGTTTAAGGCATCTGATTGTAATTAACCCGTAACTATTCCAAATACCATAGCTGCTTTAGCGTTGTTTGTCTTAATGCACCAATCAGAGTATTTATCCCACTGTATCTGAGTGTGGAATCACAGCTCTCCAGCAGCTGATCAGAAAGAGAATTATTGGTATACAGCATCTAGCACAAGCTGCCTCAGCCATGCGCTATTTGAACTGCTCCCATACGGTAAACACTTCAAAACCTTTCCTGTAGGGACCTCGCGGATTAGAAACAGTTTCATCCCAAGAGCTCTAAATGCACTCAATCAGTACATCAAGTGCTCCTTATAGAAGTGTTTGTACATATAAGTACAATTACCTCACTGTAAACTTGCACTACAGTTGTAATATTACATACCTGAGCCACTTTATAAAGCGCATATTTACATACAATGATATAATTTTTAAAATTAAATGTAGCAAAATGATTTTTACATTAGATAGATAGATAGATAGATAGATAGATAGATAGATAGATAGATAGATAGATAGATAGATACTTTATTAATCCCAAGAGGAAATTCACAATAGCAGTAAAAGTAGTAAAAAGTGTCCAGGGAACGAGTGCACATACTGTAAAAGAAAGTTGTAGGAGTGTTCAGTGAAATAGAGAAAAATAGAGAAAAAAGGTAGAAAGATAAAGTCATACACGGAGCTGCTGGATTATACAGATTATTATTATTATTATACAGATAAAATTTTAACATCATTTAAATAATCTATATTGTTAATTATTAAACACGGTGGAAAGCGGTATTGACGAGCTGGCGCTCCTTTCAGGGATTGTTCCTGCCTTGCGCTGTATGCTTGCTGGGGCTGGTGCGTCACTGGATAAATGGCTGGAATAATTAAACACATACTATGAAGATATTTCAATGTTCCTTACAAGTTTTGAAGGATCAGCATTCTAAGCTTACAGATGGCTTGACATCTATTTCTGAGCTGATTGTGAGGCGATTGGGTACTTGAAGAAAGAAAAGGAAGGACAGAAATTGGGGTTTAGTACATTTGAAAGAGACAGTACTGCTGCAATAAATAATTTCATCGAAGGTAGGGCACGGCACAGCAAGCATCTTGCGTGAGGCAGGAACAATCTCTGGACAGGGTACCGGCTCGTCACTATCACTGCGCCACCATGTTCCCATGTTTAATAACATGCTTTAATTCTTATCATCATGAAAATAATATCAAGATACATCTCAATATTTAATTTATTCAAAGAGCTGTAATATCATGAATGTAATGGATTCTGTGTCTTGTCGGAGGAAGAGAAAGCCTGTTTAAGAAGCACGTAGTGATTCACACACAGAGATAGATAGATAGATACTTTATTAATCCGTAGATAGATAAATAGATAGAAAGAATCTGCGTTGAAGCTGCTCCTCTACCTGGAGATGACACTGTTCAGTGGATTCAGTGGATTCTCCATGATTGACAGGAGCCTGCTCAGACCTGGTGCTCTGCCACAGATGTTAAACTGTCCAGCATCATTCCTACAATAGAGCCTGCCTTCCTCACAAGTTTGTCCAGGTGTTAGGCGTCCTTCTTCTTTATGCTGCCACCCCAGCACACCACCGTGTACAAGAGGGCACTCGCCACAACCGTCTGGTAGAACATCTGCAGCATCTTATTGCAGATGTTGAAGGACGCCAACCTTCTAAGGAAGTATAGTCAGCTCTGGACCTAAGTCCAGTCCAATTTATCATCCAGCTGCACTCCCAGTATTTATAGGTCTGTACCCTCTGCACACAGTCTCCTCTGATGATCACGTGGTCCATGAGGGGCCTGGGCCTCCTAAAATCCACCACCAGTTCCTTGGTCTTGCTGGTGTTCAGGTGTAAGTGGTTTGAGTCACACCATTTAACAAAGTCCTTGATTAGCTTCCTATACTCCTCCTCCTGCCCACTCCTGATGCAGCCTACAATAGCAGTGTCATCAGCAAACTTTTGCATGTGGCAGGACTCCGAGTTGTATTGGAAGTCTGATGTATATAGGCTGAACAGGACCGGAGAAAGTACAGTCCCATGCGGCGCTCCTGTGTTGCTGACCACAATGTCAGACCTGCAGTTCCCGAGATGCACACACTGAGGTTTGTCTCTAAGATATTCCACAATCCATGCCACCAGGTATGAATCTACTCCCATCTCTGTCAGCTTGTACCTAAGGAGTAGAGGTTGGATGGTGTTGAAGGTGCTAGAGAAGTCCAAAAACATAATTCTTACAGCACCACTGCCTCTGTCCAAGTGGGAGAGGGATCGGTGTTGCGTATAGATGATGGCATCCTCCGCTCCCACCTTCTCCTGGTATGCGAACTGCAGAGGGTTGAGGGCGTGGCGGACCTGTTGCCTCAGGTGGTGAATCAGCAGCCTCTCCATGGTCTTCATCACATGTGATGTTAGAGCGACAGGGCGGAAGTCATTCAGCTCACTAGGACATGATACCTTTGGGACTGGGGTGACAGAGCACATAGAATAACACATACAAAATAAAGCGTTTAACGTGCTACTTTAGTTACGATTGGATTTGAGAAACTAGTAAATTAAATGATTTTAAGATGAAGTTTATTATGTTCTACTTTAATGACAAAATAAACTATTTGATTAAAGTGGAAATTTTGAGATTAAAGTTGACATTTCAAGCTTTTTTTGCCACTGTGTGCCTATTTTTTGTCATTTCTCTGTACCCTAATAAGCTTCCATATGACTCTCAGATGGTGGGCTACGACTCATCTTTTCACGGTGACTATGATATCTCACAACTTCTTTTTTATTTTGGGCACTGTGCAAGTTTCTTGAACACTCTATGTCACTCAATCAACTTCCCAACCCTACCTGTTTGCTGTGTCTGTGGGCAGGAGAGTGGCAGATCATTATCAAAGATAACCGTGCTGTTCCTGTTTCATCAAGATTACCTGGAATCACTCCCAGGTGTAGTAGAAGTTCATTATAGGGCTATGCAGCTACCCGTGGTCGCCCCCTTGGAACCCAGCAATCCTGTACCAAACTCCAACTCCTAGCATCCCCTATGGGAATCTGTGGTGCCACAGCCTCACAGGAGGGCTGTCTTCTAATGTTTCAGGGGAGGTATTATCTTTTCAATGTTCTTTGCCCCAGTCCTTCCATTCTGTTGGCGTCTCGGCCAGGTAATGGTTGTGGCCACCCCTCACAACATATATACAGTGATCCCTCGCTATATCGTGCTTCGACTTTCGCGGCTTCACTCCATTGCTGATTTTAAATGTAAGCATATCTAAATATATATCATGGATTTTTCAGTGGTTCGCGGATTTCTGCGGACAATGTGTCTTTTAATTACATGCTTCCTCAGTTTGTTTGCCCAGTTGATTTCATACAAGGGACGCTATTGGCAGATGGCTTAGAAGCTACCCAATCAGAGCATGTATTACATATTAAATAAAACTCCTCAATGATATACGATATGCTTTCCGCTCTGTGCTTGATTGTTTGCTTTTCTCTGTCTCACTCACTCTCTCTGACATTCTCTGTGCCTGACAGAGGGGGTGTGAGCAGAGGGGCTGTTTGCACAGAGGCTGTTTGCCTAGAGGATACGGACGCTCCTCTAAAAAATGCTGCTCTTTCACGGGTGCCGGCATACTTAAAAGCCCAAAAGCACGTATTGATTTTTTGATTGTTTGCTTTTCTTTGCTCTCTCTCTGACATTCTCTGCTCCTGGCACACATTCTTTGAAGAGGAAGATATGTTTGCATTCTTTTAATTGTGAGAAAGAACTGTCATCTCTGTCTTGTCATGGAGCACAGTTTAAACTTTTGACTAAAGGGTGTTATTTCATGTCTAGAGGGCTCTAATAATGCTAACACTGTGGGAGAGTTTATAAGGGCTTAAAATATATAAAAATAACCATACAAACATATGGTTTCTACTTCGCGGATTTTCATAAATCGCGGTGGGTTCTGGAACGCAACCCCCGCGATTGAGGAGGGATTACTGTAATAGTAATATAAAATAAAGTCACTTTGAAGAAATACTGAAATATTCAAACACATTTGCTGTTCTTAAAATAATCTAAAATACATTTACTATAGCACAATGCCAACTATTCCTCCCTTTTTGTTTACCTGTGTCAAACTTCCATCCATCCATCCATTTTCCAACCCGCTGAATGCATCACAGGGTCACGGGGGTCTGCTGGAGCCAATCCCAGCCAGTACAGGGCACAACAAGGCAGTAACCAATCCCAGGCAGGGCACCAACCCACTACAGGACACACACACACTAAGGACAATTTAGAATCACCAATCCACCTAACCTGCATGTCTTTGGACTGTGGGAAGAAATCAGAACATACCCACGCAGACATGGGGAGAACATGCAAACTCCAGACAAGGAGGCCCCGGGAAGCGAACCTGGGTCTCCTTACTGCGAGGCAGCATCGCTACCACTGCGCCACCATGTCACTATGTCACTCTGCCACTGTAACATAACAAACTGATAACAGGCAAATGTTATAATTAACAATAATTATCCAAACATTTTCACTCCCGTAAGTGACTTATCAACACGGTTTGTGCAGCCTGGGCATGTCCAGGCATGGAATCAGGCCAGGTTGGAAGCTGTTCTGTGGAAGTTGACATCCTGGGCATGCCTGAGCAGGTCTGAACAAGCTTGACGCTGCCTCAGCATGCTATAAAGGTGGCTTGCATACACCGATCCTGCTCATTTGGTTAATATAGATAGTCACTGTGTATATGTATAGTCAGTATAGTAAAGTATAGTATCTGTAGCAATATAACAGGAAGTAAGCTTGATGCTATAGACGTTTTGGTATCGGACGATATGTCTCGTCAATGTTGTAACAGCCGCGATAGATTCTGCTATATCTGTGGCGAATATACACTTGCGCCACAGAGATGTTGGATGACTGCTCTTATGAAGAAAGCTTATCATCTGTATTTCGGCTTCAAAATTGGTGATCAAGACAAGGAATGGGCGTCTAACATTTGCTGTGCAACATGTGCTGTCAGTCTGAGAGCCTGACTCAAAGGCACTCGAAAGACGATGCTGTTTGCTGTTCTGATAATATGGCGAGAACAGAAAGACCATGTGATGGACTGTTACTTCTGTTTGACTAATGTGTCTGGTTTCTCTGCCAAAAACAAGAAGTCAATTGAATATCTTAATCTGCCTTCAGCAATGAGACCCGTGCCACTTGACGACAGTCTTCCAATTCCAAAACCACCAGAGGATTTGACCTTAGACAAACCAGATGAAGAAACTGCAATGCAGGGTACTGATAGTGACATTGACCCGGATTTTGAACCGTGCTAATCAGGCAATCCACATCTGATAACACAGTCCAAGTTGAACAATTTGGTCAGAGATTTGGGTCTGTCAAAAACAAAAGCTGAGAGCTGCTGGGTTTGAGATTGCAGGAATGGTGTTTGCTGTCACCAGGGGCCTCATGTATAACGCCGTGCGTAGAACTCGCACTATAACATGGCGTAAGCACAAAAGCCGAAATGTGCTTACGCACAGAAAAATCCAGATGCAGGAATCTGTGCGTACTCCAACTTCCACGTTCTTCCGCTACATAAATCCCGATCAGCGTGAAAACTAACGCTCGTGCACGCGCATTTTGTAACGCCCAAAATCCTCCCAGAATTACGCCTATTTGAATATGCAAATCAATATAAATCGCCCTTAAGCGCAGCCTTCTGTGAAAAGACAATGGGAAAAGCACAGGGAAAATATAAGAATTTCAGCGAATACCAAGTGGAGGCAAAGGAAAAACATACTATTTGTTCAAATAAACCGTGGTATAATCAACAAAATGAAGTTGATCGAGTGACATAGCGTGTTGGAGAAACTTGAAAGCTCACATTCACAAAATCGCACAGTGCCGGAAATAAAAAGAAGTCACATATCAAAGTTGCCGTGAAAAGAAGAGTTGTAAGCCCACTGTCTGAGTGTCATATGAAAGCTTATTAGGGTACAGAGAAAAAGGCACACGGTGGGGAAAAAGCACGAAATGTCAACTTTAATCTCGAATTTTCCACTTTAATCACGTAGTTTATTTTGTCATTTAGTAGAACATTATAAACTTCATCTTAAAATCGTTTAATTAACCAGTTTCTCAAAATTACATCGTAATTAAAGTAGCATGTTAAATGCTTTGTTTTGTATTTGATCTTCTACTCGTATGTGATCTATGTGTGTGAATCACTACTTGCTTCTTAAACTGGCTCTCTTCCTCCAACTGGACACAGAGTCCATTACATTTGTGATATTACAGCTCTCTGAATAACTAAAATACTGAGATGTATACGTGATGTCATTTTCATGATGATAGGAGCTAAAGCACATTATTAAACATGTGTTTCATGAGCCTCGTGCTCATGACAAGCATTTATCTTTTGTCGAAATTTGTCGCTGCGTTTTTAGCTGTGTTGTTATTTTCTCTTTCTGTTTTATATTCAATATATATTGACGTAGCCGCCCAAGAGTCCTTGCTTTTCTTTCCCCAAATACTCAATTACCACACAATCAGCTCTGTAATAGAAGTTAAGCCATCTGTAAGCTTAGCGCCGATTCTTCAAAACGCGTTTAAAGAACATTGAAATATCTTCGTAGTACATGTTTAATTATTCTATCCTTCACGACACTCCCAGTGAAGAATATAGATTATTTAAATGAAGTTAAAGTTTTATGTGTATAATTTAACAAACATATTTTGCTGCATTTCACCTTAAAAATGATATCATCATCATATGTAAATACGCGCTTTATAAAGTGGCCCAGGTTGTGAGATATTATAACTGTAGTGCAAGTTTACAGTGGGGGTGATTGTACTTATAAGTACAAACCATTCTACAAGGAGCAATTGATTGAGTGCATTTAAAGTTCTTGGGATTAAACTGTTTCTGAACCGCGAGGTCTGTACAGGAAAGGCTTTAAAACATTTTGCAGTGGCTGAGACAGCGTGTCCTTAAAGCTGTAGCTGCTGTGATTCACACTCAGATACAGTGATATAAATACTCCGAGTCGTGCAGTGAGAGCAGTATGGAAAAAGATGATCCGCTGTGGCAACTCCTAACGGGAGGAGCTTAAAGAAGAAGAAGAAGAAGAAGAAGTGAGAGTAACAACGCTAAAGCAGTTATGGTATTTGGAATACTATGGCTGTTCCCTGGACCATTATATTGTTACGAGTTAATTACAATCAAATGCATTACACTAATAAACAATATGTGGTTAGTTTCTGTGTATTTATAAAGCTGCGTCATGAAAATAATGAGTAACCACACAGGAACAGTACCATTGCTTTGACGCTGGGTGCCGCCAGTTTGCAAAACCGAGCGGAGAACTTGCGTACAACAAGGCATGAGGTACCGTGGAAAAGTGCGTGGCTTTACGCCAAGTGTAGGTTTTATACATCGCGATTTGAACGTGGAAAAGTTTTTACGCAACATTTCTGTGCGTATGCACCGTTTATACATGAGGCCCCAGGTACGAAAATTTCTGTGTTTTGATGCCGACATCATGATATAACAAAAATATTTTGCACAGGTCGACAGTCTCTGTTTCTGTTGTGACATTGAAGGATTGTTCTCGGCCTTGGGTTGTGATCATAACCCGAAAGAATGGCATCTCTTCATTGATTCATCAATGTTAAGCCTGAAAGCTGTTCTGCTACACAATGGCAAAGTTTATCCTTCATTCCTTCAGTACCTGTTGGCTATGCAGCACACATGAAAGAAACATATGAGAATATGGAACTGTTGCTGAAGCATGTTAATGATGAACACAGTTAAAGGTTTCACCAGGTCATTGCTACAGTGTAGAAACGATACCAGGGCAACTGTAATCCGTCAATGCTTGCTGACTACTGTTGGACACTGCAACGTGATGCACCAGACATTGAATACAAAAGAAAATCAGGAGCAAAACACTTTTAATTCTGTTGAATTTAATAGCTTATGCGAAACATAAACATGACTAAATGTGTTATTGTCAGTAAACATATAAATGTCTATTTCTCAGATTTCCTATGTGATGCAGTAAAACCAAAACTATATTAGTGGATACACAGTAGGTACCTGTCACAAACTTTTCAGGAAGCAAGACTTTACAAAAAAATTGTTGTGCAGTGTTATTAACAATATACAGTAGATTATTTAAATGATGTTAACATTTTATCTGTATAATGTAATAAACATATTTTGCTACATTTCATCTTAAAAATTATATCATCATATGTAAATACACACTTTATAAAGTGGCTCAGGTTGTGCATTATAACTGTATCGCAAGTTTACAGTGAGGTAATTGTACTAATAAGTACAAACAGTCCTACAAAGACTGATTGATGGAGTGATTGAGTTTGTTTATAGGTCTTGGGATGAAACTGTTTCTGAATGGCGAGATCCGTACTGGAAAGGCTCTGAAGCGTTTGACATTTTCAATAGACTGTGCACATGGCTGAGGCAGTGAGTGCTTGATGCTGTATACTGATAATTCTCTTTCCGATCAGCTGCTGTAAAACTGTGATTCCACACTCAGATACAGTGGGATAAATACTCTGATTGGAAACAATGCTAAAGCAGCTATGGTATTTGGAATAGTTTGGCCATTCCGTGGACCATTATATTGTTACAAGTTAATTACAATCAGAGGCCTTAAACTAATAAACAATATGTGGTTAATTTTTGTGTATTTGATAGAGTCACATAAGGGTTTGTGGATCTAAAAAATAAAGGGAAACCACAATGGAACAAAAGCACTGCTTTGACACTGGGTGCTGCCAGTTTGCAAAACCAAGTGGAGAACTTGTGTCCACCAAGCATTTAACTGGCATTAAATTTGCGTAGCTTACGCCAAGTGTAAGTTCTATACATTGCGATGTGAGCATGGAAACACAGTTTATACATGAGGCCCCATGTGACTGGACCCCTAAACATCTGGACTCCTATTTAAATTATTGTTTGCATAGGAAGCAGCATTATTACTCTGGTAAACAATATTAAATCTTTACGTCTTCATGGGTTCTAAACCGTAGAAAACATTATCCAAGTGCTTGGGTTATTTATCACCTATTAACTCAGAAATAAAACACATTCTAACCACTGTGTCTTACTCAGTTTCAGATTTTATAAAAGAATGCACCTCACTACATTATTCTTTAAAATGAAGCACTGTATAACAACAAATATTTTATGTACACTTTCGTTTAAGGCATTACCTTTTTATATACAGTTAGAATATTGACTGATTAAGTGATGTGTTTAGTTTCACATTAATATTTCTCTAGTGGATGTGCATTAGCCAACAGCAATTACTCCCCTAATAAAATAATTGGTTATCTCTAAATATTTAAAAAAATACTTACTAAAGAAGTTATTTCAATCTAAAGCAAATTTTTCAAAGATCAATTATAGATTCTGTCCCATGGTTTGCTGAAGTATGCTGTGAAAAATTCTTTGTAATATTTTTTGTCTCCTTTATTTAGGAGTAGTCCTAGGAGCAGTGTTTGGCAGTTTGCTACGATACATTCCTGATCTTACCTCAAACTCTCTTATGTTGATATCATTTCCTGGAGATATCCTGATGAGAATGCTAAAGATGCTAATTCTTCCTCTCATTATTTCCAGTCTCATAACAGGTATGTGCATTCCATGCCTTTTTTCATTTTTTTATTTTGTATACTGTTTTTGTTCTTCTTTTTTCACTTTTATTAAAACATGATTCAGTCAAAATAGGAGAATATTTGGGGGTGAATTATGGTAGAAAAGCCAAGTATTTGAAATGTGTGAAATATCTTGTTAACAATAGAATCTCTGAAGTCTACGAAAAACTCGTAATCCCTGGCTCACATTAAATACGTTCCCACCTCCCCATCAGCATCTTTTGTTTTGTACGTGTGTCGATCAGCACAAGCAGCCAAGCAGCTTGCTCCTACTCAAAAGGGTAATTTTGGAGGGTGCCTGGATTCAATCCCGATACCTTTTGATTATGAGTAAGCAGTTCTCATTGCAGCACCACGCTGTATCCATGTAATATCCTAGTCCAATT
Source organism: Polypterus senegalus (assembly GCF_016835505.1). NCBI lineage: Eukaryota > Metazoa > Chordata > Cladistia > Polypteriformes > Polypteridae > Polypterus > Polypterus senegalus. Next base: position 102,071,631 of record NC_053166.1, read on the forward strand.
TCATTTTCTTTATATTCTTGACTAAAAGCACATTTGTTTTGTTATACGTCTACCTTTTGTGAAAGTGTTTATTTGATATTTGGACTTCAGTCTTCACACATTATACACTCCATTTCCAATTTTGTTGTCAGTACTATAACAAAGTTTCTATTTTAGGTATTTGTTCAACATTTCTTGCATTTCTCGCATTTCCTGTCATCCAGCTGTTGCAGACACGGAACACACATGAAATGTATGTGTTCCAAATAATGATATATTATTTACCCTATACAACAGGACCTCACACGCAGTTAAAGAAGACTTGAGCTGATAGAACTTTTTGCCGGTGGTGGGGGATATGGGATAGTAGGCTGCTTGCTGCTTGTGCTGATTGACACGTTTACAAAACAAAAGATGCTGATGGGGAGGTGCGAACAGATTTAAGGTGGTCCGGGATTACAAGTTTTTTCGTAGGCCTCATGGATTCTAGTGTTAATATTTTCTAACATGTACAGTTTACCTTTTATTCTGTGTTCTCTTTATTATCTGCTCATATTCGGTTTGCAGTTCAGCTGTGTATCAAATATGGCATAATTCATGCAGGGCATATAAGTAGGAAATGAGGTATGGACTACAATATTGCACAAATACTTTATTACAGTATCATAATATACTAAATACCCTATTTTGATGTAATAACTTTTAGAATAATGGCTAGTTTTGCAGGTGGTAGAGAGGGGTACTTGTGTGTTGACATGTCACACGGGTTGCTCATGTGTGCATATTATCCTGAGCATTGTAGCTCCCAAACAGACTGTGAAGTAGCTGGTAATGCTGAAGATGAAAGGTCATTCCTTCAAATGTGAAATACAAAGTTGGACAGTCTAGGTAAAGAGGTCTATTTAACAGAAATTAATGAATGAATTAATGATGATTAGCACATCAGAACATTATAAAAATTTAGATGAGAACAGGCCATTCAGCCCAACAAAGCTTACTAGACCTATTCGCTTAATTCCTTCAAAGCAACATCAAGTCAATTTTTGAAGGTCTCTAAAGCTCTACTGTCTACCACACTACCTTGTGACTTTTTCCATGTGTGATTCTCTGTGTGAAAAAAAACTTCCTAATGATTGTATGAAACTGAGTCTTAACAAGGTTAAGACCCTGTGTTTTCATTGAAATCATTGTAAAGTAAGTGTCGAGCCACTGTACTAATTCCATTCATAATTTTAAACTCTTCAATCTTGTCAATTCTTTATCTCCTTTTTCTTAAAAGGCTCAGCTATTTTAATCTTTCCTCATAAATGCATCTCATGTAGTCCTTGAGTGAGACTAGACTAGACTTTTTCTAGGACTTTGATAGCCTGGATTCCAAAACTGTAAACAACACTTCAGATAAGGTCTCACAAGTGCAATATAAAGTTTGAGCATCACCTCTTTTGATTTCTACTCTTTCTATAACCCTCTGTATCCTATAAAATACAGTAGCTTCTGAACACTGCCTGTAACTCGATAGTGACAAGTCCACTAAGACTACTAAATCCTTCTTATAAGATGTACTTTTAATTTTCAGACTCCCCATTGTACAATATATTCAAATATAACATTTTTATTTCCGACATATAATACTTTACATTAGCTCACATTAAATTTCATATGGTATCATCTGCAAACTGAGCCAGCCTGTTATTTATATTCCTATGCAAATAATTTAAATATGATAAAACAGCAACAACTCTATCACTGAACCCATGAGAGACACCACTCTTACCTACACCTAATTTTAAAAAGATTGTCCATCCTCTTCTGTCTGTATTTTTGCCAAATTTGCATCTGCACACTACACCCTGAATTCCCACCTCTTTCAATTAGATGCCCAACCTGTCATGTGGGAACTTCTCAAATGCTTTCTGAAAGTCAAGATAAATGATAAATGCACCAATCTGATCATATTCTTTTGTTGCTTCCTCATAGTATTCCAGCCTATTAGTAAAACACAACCTTCTTTCTCTAAACCCATGCTGACTGATCAGTAAAACTCCCCATTTTTCTCATGTGTTGCTCAATCTTATCCTTAATAATTCCTTCCATTAATTTAACAAGGATGGAGGTTAAGCTTTCTGGCCTATAGTTACTTGGAAATGCATGATTACCCTTTTCATATAATGGGATGATAGTTGCCATATTCCAGTGACGTCCTAAAAATATATACAGTATGTGATCAATAACTTCCTTAAGCACTCAAGAATAAATATTTTCTAGTCGTGATGATTTATTTGCTTTGACCTTATTTAATCTGAACATTACTTCTCCCATAACAATTTCCAAATCCCGCTGTACTTCCTTAATAATCCCTGTTACCACTGGGAGGTTCTCCACTTCCTCACATGTGAAAACCTCAGACCATCCTGGTTATTAAAAAATACTAAATCTAGGCAGGCTTCCACCTGTGTTGAGCATTAACACACTGTGTTAAAAAACAATCGCTGATTATGTCTTTTAATTCCTGCTGTTGTACGACCACTGCTTGCAAGGTTAGTCAAGTTAATATTTAGGTAGTTCAAGTCCCCAGTGTGTATAATATGCTTCTGTAAACTTGTCTTTCTAATATTCTTGAAAGGATGGAAATTGAAACTTCTTCCTCCAATGGGGGTTCATAGCACACTTCTATATTAAGGCCTCTTTCCTTAATGCTTTCCATGTTAATCCAGATGTCCTCAATAAAATGTAGCTCTTAATCCAAATGAAGAAGACTTGCATTTAAATTCTGCTTTACATAAACATAAAAATGTGTACCCATTTATGTTATACTCATCCCTATCTTTTGTTATTATAGATCCATACCACATGCGCTTAAGAACAGGTTATTCTTCTGAAGCTAAGCATGTTCAGGCCAGGGCAGTACTTGGATCAGAGGCCAACCAGAAAAAGCTTGGGTTGCTACTGGAAAAGTTGACAAGGCCAGCAGGAGGCCCTTACCATTTGGTGTTAATGTGAATCCCAATGCCCCAGTGCAGTAACAGGAACACTGTGCTGTTAAAATGGTGCTGTCTTTTGGATTGAGATGCAAAACCAAGATCCTGACTCTCTGTGGCCATAAAAGATTCCTATGCATCCTTTGCAAAGAGTAGAGTGTATCCCAAAATCCTGGCCACTGCGCCACTGTGCTGCCTGTGTTATTAAAGCATTTGACACAATTCCATTGGAGCTATTGTGATTAACAACAATATCTACATAAAGCAGGATGGGTATGACATTTAATTATATTTTTATGTTAAAAATATAACATTTAACAGCAGGAGAAAATACATTGTCTGCTACTGAGGGGATCTTTAGTGCTTGTTTATATGCAATAGCTTTGGTTGTCAAATGTGTCTTTGTTAATCTATTGGATGTCTGTAACGATGTCTTCAGTTTTAGTACTTTCATGCTGCAAACAAATTTCCCTTTAGGTTAATAAAGTCTACTTAAACGTAAACCTAAGTTCCTCAGCTTTGGTGAAAAGTGGCAGCAGGGACCCACAACCCATTTTATGGGCCTCTGCTTTGTTCCTGTTGGCTTATGATGAAAATCAACTGTGATGTTTGGCTCTGCCTTAAGAAATGCTGTAACAGAGCAGATAATTGACATATTAATGCTTAACCGTCTCCATTATATACTGTATGAAAATATATAATATTCAATAAATAACCTTGTGGTTAGGAGACCCGGGTTTGCTTCCCGGGTCCTACCGGCATGGAGTTTGCATGTTCTCCCCGTCTGTGTGGGTTTCCTCCCACAGTCCAAAGACATGCAGGTTAGGTGCATTGGCGGTTCTAAATTGTCCTTAGAGTGTGTGGGCTGGTGCCCTGCCCGGGTTTGTTTCCTGCCTTGTTGGCTGGGACTGGCTATAGCAGACCCCCGTGATCCTGTAGTTAGGATATAGCGGGTTGGATAATGGATGGATAGATAACCTGCTGTCATGTGGCTTAATTCCACTGAGGTGCAACCTGGAGGTAAAAACTACATGCATGTCAGTATTACAAAGTTCAGTGCAGATAGAATAATGTCAGATATTTCTCACAGTAATACTTTAACGAGATAAGACAAGTTAGTGCAGACTGAACACTTAACTTTATGTGTGATACACTTATTTTGATTGCATTTTCATTGGAAAAAGTAAATATAATGCTTAACTGCATATAATGTTTCAAGTAAGCTTACATAATCAGGGTAAATGCTGCAAAGACTAATTTATTTTCTATACAGTATTTACACAGATTTGGGTTATTAACACTAGAATTACCAGAGCCTATGAAAAAACTCATAGATCCATCCCACCTTAAATCGCTTCTCACCTCTCCGTCAGTATCTTTTGTCCTTTAAATGTGTTGATAAGCAGCAAGCATCAAGGAGTCTGCTATCACATCCCCCACCGTTTTCTCAGCTCAAGTCTGATTATCTGTGTGTCAGTTGCTTGGAGTTTTATAGAGTGCAGAGCTATAGCGTGTCTTTATGTGAAAACTGCAGTGTTAGATGGGGGAGGGGGGTAGGGTAGGATCGTGAACGCGACTGATAGAATGAAACTGAATAATAAAAAAACCAAAGCTAACCTTTACAAGTATCATACATTTACACCAGCTGTTAAAGACTGAAATCAAATGTATGTTTTTATTCTAAAATAGTAAGAATAAAAACAGCTGACTTCTGAAAATGGACTCCTCAGGGATCGAACCCATGAAGTTTTGATTCCCAGTCAACAGTTGATACCATTGCGCCACCCAAGCAGCCGTAGCAAATGTGTGTCAATGTCACACCCTAACGCATGTTGTTTTTCTGCAGTTATATTTTTGAATAAAAGCACACTTGTTCTGTTATATCTGTACCTTTTGTGAAAGTGTTTCTTTGATATTTGGAAATCAGGCTTAACACATTATAAACTTCATGTCTACATTTTGTCAATTATTACTAAAACATGAAAAATGTTTCTGTTTTAACAATGTGTTTAATGTACATTGATTGTTGTAGACACAGAACACACATGAAATGCATGTGTTCCAAATAACGATATAGTATTTATAAAAGGTGTGATTTTGCTTGACTTCTCACTCTGTACAACTCCAAGCAGTGACACCAAGGCAAACAGACTTGAGCTGAGAAAACTGTTCGCCGGTGGGGGATGTGATAGCAGACTTCTTACTGCTTATCAACACATTTAAAGGACAAAAGACACTGACAGAGAGGTGAGAAGCAATTTAAGGTGGGACGGCTCTATGAGTTTTTTTGTACGCTCTGGTAATTCTTCTGTTAACTGTCTTACACATTTACTTACTTTACTTGACAGCTGTTTCTGTATTGCACCTTTTTTGAAGGATTTTCTTATAACCTTTACTGTACATACCAGCCTCAGCATTTATTGCTCCTTTGGTGTAAAAATTGTTCCCTCTTTTTCTCAGACATCCAGTTCATGGTTGATTAAGTGCTCAACTTGTATGAGCATTTAAATTTTCTCATAATCACACATAATTCCATATCAGCCTACTGTATCTCTGTCTTAGTCAAGATGCCATATAGGAGGCTGTAGATTGAGACTGACGTATTGATGTAAACTTCAGTGCTGGTGGCAGGATTGGCACTCCAGCCACCATAAAAAACCTCACACTGTTGCAGTGTGGCACTGAGGTGTCACCCACTGCACTTGGGTTCCAATCCAGAAGGTTCATCATGTGGTGGGTGTGGCAACACACCCAGCCTCTTGTGAGTTGAAGAGGAAAAATTGTTTTTTTTTGTATTATTGCTGTGTGAGAGTTAATTAAAATACAACTTTTGCTCATATAAACTTTGTTTTTGGTTTCCACTAAGTAGCCATTTGAGAATTTTCATAGCTTTTTCACTTTAGCATTTTTTTTTATAACATTTTTTTTTGCCTTCACAGGAGCAAATGTAGTTAAGTGGAAAATTATATTTGTATTCAAAACTGTAGCGTTTGCGGGGTTCAACACAGGACAGAAAGCTTAGAAAGCAGCTGCAGAAGCTGACAAATGAGAAAAGAATAGTTAAAGGTAATTGTAATTTGTTGCGGAATGGGCCAACTCAAAACCCGTCCCCAGAAACACAGTGGTTATGATAATGATGGACTCAATCATTATAGGGATTATTTTGCTCCAGAGACAGAGAAACTCTCACCCAATGTGTTGCTTTCCAAGTACACTGGTGGGATAGAAAATGCTCTTGACAGGAGCAAGGGTGGATCCAGTTGTCATTGTCCATTTTGAAAAAAATGACATACATAAAGATAGGCTGTCAGTTCTGCAATATAAATGTAAAGAGTTAGATGCCAAGCTGACAAGGTAGTCTGCTCTGAAGTTCTACCTGTGCCATGTGCTAGTGCAGATAAGACTGTGGAGATTAGAAGGCATAAAATGTGGCTCAAATCTTGGTGTAGGATAAAAGGAACAAATTAGACCTGTTCCTCTGTCATGGGGTACAATTGAACCGGAGGGGTGCCATTGTGTTAGGGTGGCATCTGAGTAGGTTCGTCAAGGATTGTTTAAGCTAATGAATAAGGGGCCTGGGAGTTAAGGAGAAGGCAGGTTTCAAATTGTACAAAAAGGTGCATGCAGTAGTGTAAAAACAAATATGCATAGTAACAAAAATTCTAGCCGAAAGATAAAGTGCCCAGTAAAATAACTAACACATTTAAAGTTGTTTGTCTTAATGCTAGAAGTATCAAAAATAAATCAAGTGAGTTGGAGTTGTATGTAGCTGAGAACAATTATTATAATTCTAGCAATAAAGAAAACATAGCTAAATAACAAAGATCTGGATAATTATAGATTGTTACACATTTTTAGGAAGTACAAACAATAAAAGAAAAGAAGAAGTTGTCATTTATGTAAAATTTATGGGTCATGAGCCACATCTTGGTTAGAATTACTGGATTTTGCAGGAAAGCTTTTGGGATGCAGAGATTATTTTTAGAGTGTGTTATACACCCCTCAATGCAGACAATAATTTCAATATCCATCTTTTTAACAATATTCAAAAGGCAATTTTTGAGGGGAACATTATAGTCATTGAGACTTTAATTATCCGTAAATTAGTTACGGTTAACCTTGCAAATAGTGGAGTACAAAAGAAGGAGGTTTTAGATTTAATTAGTGACACAGTCTTAAAATATGTTAAAGCACCAATGTAGGGAAAGCCTGTCTAGATTTAGCATTTTGTAATAACCAGGATAGAATTCAGGATGTAAGGGTGGTTGAAAGACTAGGATCAATTGCCCCAAAGATATTTTTAGTATTTCATAGTACAAAAATAATTAAGGAAGATGTGAAGTGTATCGGGGCAGTAAAAGGGGATTAAATACACAGACATTGAAATTGCAAAACCCCATAACTTTCATTTTTCTGAAATTTTCACAAGTGAGGAAGTAGATAATGACGGTGATGGGCGTAACAGAACAAGATGAAGAGGGCAGAAAGATATCGAAGAAGATGATCTGCTGTGGCAACCCCTAACGGGAGCAGCCAAAAGAAGAAGGAAGTAGATAATGTCTTAGTAGTAACAGAGACTACTAAGGAAATATTGACTAATTTGGAAATTGTTGAGGGAGAATTACTACTAAGATTAAATAAGCTAAAATCTAACAATCACCAATATTTTCTCCTGAGTGCTTAAAGAGGTTAGTGAGTACATATGTAAATCCTTGATATTTTTTGAAAGTCACTCCACACTGGTGACATTCCTAAGGACTAAAAAAATAGTTTTTAAAAAGCTTAACTTATATTAAGTTAAAAAGTGTAGTAAAAATTAAAAAATAAGTCACTCATACATCACTCGTAAAATAAAAGGTGGGCATTTTTGCTAAGATTTTAAGAAGTGTTTTTTGAATGTTGATTGATGAAAAGCACCCACACTTTTATTTTACGAGTGATGTATGAGAGACTTATTTTTTACTTTTTAGTACACTTTTTAACTTAATATAAGCGTGTTTTTGTTTTTTTTAAATATTATATATATATATATATATATATATATATATATATATATATTATTTTCAACTTTTTAGTCTTGGGTTTGTTTTAGTAAAATTTTGTAATCAATATTTTAACACTTCCTTTAATATTTATATCCATTTCTAGTGCAATCTATTAGTGAAATCTTTAACTATTCTTCATATGAAAATTTCATTTCCTAATTAACATGGATTAATTGATCAATTAGTGAAACTGGTTATTGATTCATGTATTGTCATCAGAAGTGAGTAAGTGTGCAAAATTTCAAGTCATTTGGACAATACAAAGTGGATTAAATATCGATTACAAGATTTGTACCAGACAACAAACAGGTGAAGTTAAAATAAGCTTGGTGAAAAAGCAAAAATTATCCTGTTATATAAAAGACAGGAAGATCTCAATAACTATAAATTAGTAATCTTAATGCAAATAACAAGTAAATTAATAAAAAGTAATATTAATAACATTGAGCGAAACATGGCAAGAACTGGAGATTTGCTGAACAAACAACATGGGTTCAGATGCAGCAGGTTGTGATTTACTAAGGCTATGTCACATTAAGTGACTTTTCCAGCAATTTTCAGTTGCAGCCTTCATTTATATAATTATAGTGAGTCTGAGGCAGCTGGCCGTACACTCCTGTGAAGCCACAACTAGCTCCAACTAGTCCACAACTTGCTTTGACATTATCTGTAAGGGCAGGATCTCTGTGCATAAGGGAGGACAATCAATGAAGGTTCACCGGAAGTACAATGCATAGAATGAAGTGACAAGGAATAAGGAACATGTGTGCCTTGGACCTCAGAAAAAGAAGGGAATCTCATCTGACTGATGTTGCATGTTTTACCACGATAGAACAGAAAAAAAGAAAAAAGACAGATTGTCATAGCTGTCATCCATTTGTATGGTGACTAGTACACTATTGATTGTCTGAAAAAGGTTCAAGCACAACTATGCCGGAGGTCAGCAGTCAATTAATAAATGAAACATGGTCATCAATTTTCATTCACTTACACTGACATAGTCCAGTGACATGATCAGCCACTGTGATCTGCAATTCTGACATACCCCACATGTATAAGTCATGTAATGTGACATCAACTTAACACGCTGAAATTTTATGAGGAAGCAAAAGGTTTCAATAAGAGCAGTGGATATGATATTATTCATCATGATTTTCAGAAAGTATTTGATAAGGTTGAACATGAGAGGTTGAAAATCAAACTAAAAGGAGTAGAAGTTCAGAGTGTAATGTATCAATGTGTGCAAAATTGGCTAAAACTCTGGAAGGAGAATGTTGTGGTGCGGGGAACCTTATCAGAATTTGGTGATGTTAGGAGTTGTGTTCCCCTTTGTGCTGGACCCACTACTATTTTAATATACATAAAAAATGAGGATAGGAAAATAAACAAGGTTCAAAGTTTCTTTATTTAGTCATATTTACACAAGAAAACATCTCAGTTGCATATAATGGGAACAGAAAGAAATAAAACATACAAACCGAGACAAGACAGGTTAAGGTAAGGCAGTTTTTGTACATAATTACCCAAAAATGGTTACATGATACATATCAAACCTCTCTCACATATCACATATAGGATACATATTAAACCTTTATCATTTTCTCTGATATTCCTTATTAAAAAGTCATGGCACTAGAAAGAAAGGAATTTCTGGAGCAATTTGTGTGGGTTTCCAAAGTGACTATCCTTCAAGATTTACTGAAGTTAAGTTCTACATGTAATGGATGTCTGTCATCATTTGAGATGATTTCCAGTAACTTTAATCCTGGAATTACTTTGTCCTCTGACATACACTTACCAAATCATCTACATCAATCCTAATAACTTTAGCTGCATGCTTAATAATCTGCTGGAGCTTTTAAAACTTTGGTTTGCTACACTACTAAACGCAGCAATGAAGCTGGATGTGATAACAGACTGTGATAAAAGGACAACATGAGGTCCTTGTCTACTTGAAATAGTTTGAGTTTACAGAGGAGAAAAAGCACTGATTGCATTTAGAGAATATTATTTTGTATTTGCATTTCAGTTAAGGTCATTATCTAGGTTAGTTTGTAAGTATTTATATTCACTCACTATGTGTACCTCCTCCCCCAGAACAACAATGGATCAACATGCAGATATATGTCTCTTAAACCGTGACCCTGTAGTTAGGATATAGCGGGTTGGATAATGGATGGATGGAAAGTCAAATATAATTTCTTTGGTATTTTTGACATTTGGAGCAAGAGAGTTCTTATTGCACTAATTCATCATACAGTTTACTTGATTTAGACAACTGAAGAAAAATCCAAAAATAGTGCTCTGACATAAGAACCGGGCTTATCAAGAAAGGTGTAGATTTGATGTAAGATAACAAGCACAGCATCTTCCACACTTCTGTTTGCGCAGTAAGCAAATTGGTTGTTATTTTGAAAGAACTTTGTCATTAAAGTGTTTGTAACCACCTCGCATCACCCTTACTTTTTAAGTAGTGTGCAAGGTCCTGAGTTCTTTAGTATGATGTTTTCACCCCAATAACAATTTAGCACATAACAAATCGCTACTTACTAATAGTTTAAGGAAAAGAAAACTTTCTCTTTACTTGAAGGTTTATATCCACAATGGACATCTAAACATTTCATAATACAATTATGTACAATATGAAACAAAAACCCAAGAATAATAAGTTAATTACAGAACCATATTTTGTCCTCCCAATGCCACTGGTGTGCTCACCATTAGTTAGTATACCATTCCAAAGTAATTAGTCACTCCATTGTGGGCCCCAAACCTAGTGTTGTGGCCACATAAACAGAACTGGCTCCTTCACTTGAGGTTCACCTCAAGCCAAATAACAGACCAACAAAAGAAAAAAAGAAAAACAAAACAGTCCTTTGGTTAATGAAATCCTCTTCCTCTTTGCATACCATCATTTTGGTCTCTCGTCTCATCTCCGGTGGTATTCACATCCTACTGACCTTCTCTTCTTCTGGTCCCTCCACACTCTATCACCCCTGTTTCAGTTCTCCTCCTCTCCCGACTATCTTTGTATCCTGGTCACCTTCTATCTGATGGTGCCTTTCTGGTGGGTTTTGCGCTTAAAGTGTCTATTGACTTTGTTTTCTCCCTCTCTGCAAGCCAGCATTTTGCATATGTTTCTTTCCACTTCCTTTGTTTCTTTGTTCTTGGCGTTTCAATATAACTTTCTCATTAGCGTTACGCTGCCATTTCTTTCTTTCCTATCAGTTTAATGTTTTGCTAAAGCATTCTGTTTTTTTTTGTGTGTGTGATTTTACGTCTGTCTCACTTCAGCGTTCTGCTAAAGTTGTACTTTCTGCTTGCACTGCATTCAGCCCTCTCCACATGTCATACTTCTCTTTTTTTGTTTATTTTCTCTACTGCATGCAACTCCTGTCCGCCACCAATCTCATTCCTGTATCTTCCTGACACATCCTGTGGCTGCACCAATGATGGGGCACTGTCAGGTATTAAGCTAGGCTTTATGTCCCTGCATAGTTTAGGTTTACTACTTTTTAACCATGCTTACTTTGGGTTTCTGGATTAACTTTATTGACAATTTACATTCTGGACTCTTTTTTCCCTCTCATTTCTTTCAAAATCTGCCCTGGTCACATGTTTTTCACCAAATGTTCAAAGTATTTCATTGGAATAGAGTTGCGTGCCACTGGTCTGTAGTCACTCAAATAGCTTGACCTGAAAACCTTAGAAACTGCGGTAATGATTGATTGTTTCCACAGCTTAGATAAACGACTACAGGTCAGAGACCTGTTAAAAAGCAAATGGAACCAGAGAGAGCTGCTTAAATCAGGATGTTAAGATCTGACATGATATGTTCTCTGGCCTCCCTGTTTGTTTTAACCTGCCGCAAGCATCTCTCCACATCAGTTAAACTGACCTCCATCACAGCAGTATTCCTGGTGTTTTTATAAAGCATCTCCTTCACTTCTGCATTTTGGGTACTGAAATCACTAGTTTCAATAATGGTAAAACAGTTATTAAGTTCATCTGCTAAAAGCTTGTGGTCTTTGTCTACTAGAAAGTTCATGTTCTTTTTAGAATCCAGTCCTGTAATTGTATCTATTTATCCAGTAATGCTTAAATCTTTTCAGTGATCCAAGGCTTACTGTTTGAGTATATCTTGACAGATTTTTGCTTAATTATCACTGACTCATGGAATGCCATATATTCATTAAAGTGTAAATAGCCTCATTCAGTGAATGTGAGGTTGCCGGGACATCCCAGTCAGTACAGGAGAATCATTCCTGTAGTTCTTCTACAATGTCATTGCACCAGTTTGGTGTTTTACATATGGCTGGTTTTTATTGTTTCAGTTTCTATTTGTACTTCAGTATTAGATGAATGACACTGCTCTGTGATTTAATATGTAGGTGCCAGGGACGTTTCCATAACACTTGTCTAGTGTTTTGTCTCCTCTAGTGTTAATATTCAAGTACTGATGGTAGTGTGGTAATACCTATTCCAGTTTATCTAAATTAAAATCACCCATAACAAGTTTGTAAGAGCCAGGTTATTTGGTTTCTGCTTTCTGTATGGTTTCAAGAATTGTTTCAGCTGCAGTTCCTACATTAGCATACAGTGGTATTAAAACTACTGTCACAAATAATTGATTAAACTGTAGTGATAGATAGTATGGGTGAACTGCAATGGTTAGTAGTTCAATATTCAGCATGCAGATGCCCTCTTTTACAGTGATATTCTTGTATTATCTTTTGTTAATGTAAAGGCAGACGCCACCATTCAACTGCTAGATGGACATCTGTCTTGCCATACACAAACAAATTCATCTACTTCAACAGCTGTATCCAAGTCGGTATTCTACATCCAGCACATCAGACAGCTTTCATGGTATTCGTGGAGGTATCACGCAGATGCTCTCAGCTCATCCAGGGTATTCTGTAAGGACTCTACATTACTCATAATGGTAGTTGGCAAAGGTATTTTTAAATGTCTCTGTCTCAGACATAATCATCCATCTCTCTTTCTTCTCTTTCTGAGATTCAAAGCTTTGAACTCGCCCGTTATATTAGTAACTAGCAAAATACCCGCACTTCGTAGCGGAGAAGAAGTGTGTTAAAGAAGTTATGAAAAAGAAAAGGAAACATTTTAAAAATAACGTAACATTTGCTTTCTATTCATTTGCATAAGCACAGTCCTTCACCAGCAATTATTTAATGTTAGCTCAGACCCGGCACTTATAAGTTTCTCTCGCACTTTTGCTGAGTTTGTGCCAAACACTATTCTATCCCTGACCATCTCATCTTCGTTTGCATAAGCACAGTCCTTCACCAGCAATTTTAACTCAGTTACAAAGTGATCAAAAGTCTTGTTTATACCCTGCGTCCTCTCAGCAAACTTGTATCTCGCGAATATCGTATGCGTCTTAGGCATGACAAACTCCAGCGGCAGCGCGTCTATGAACTTAATTTAAAGTTAAGCTTTACACCTTGCTGTCCTATTCGTTTGCATAAGCACAGTCCTTCACCAGCAATTTTAACTCCGTTACAGCAATTTTAACTCCATTACAAAGTGATCCAAAGTCTCGTTTATACCCCGTGTCTTCTCATTAAACTTGTATCTCGCGGATATCGTATTTGTCGTAGGCATGACAAACGGCAGCGTGTCTATAAACTTAATTTAAACTTACGGTTTACACCGTGCTTTGTTTCCGCAGTGGCTGCACTTATGAATATGCTTGTATGCGTCTCTCGCTTCATATTCGTTTGCTGCCTTCTCAATTGTGTAATGCGTTTGGAGCTCTTGCTTGTTCTACTGCGTCCACAGTCAGTTCACGTGAGCTGCTCGGAGTACATGCATCGAAGGTTCTCGGCTGTGCTTGTGCTATCTTGTACGATCTTGCGATGTCCACGGTTTTATTTAATATTAGCTAAGACCCAGCACTTAAAAGTTTCTCTCGCACTTTCTCTGAGTTTGTGCCAAACACTAGTCTATCCCTGACCATCTCATCTTTGTTTGCATAAGCACAGTCCTTCACCCGCGAATATTTAGTGGCAGCGTGTCTATTGGATTGATGGCCTTATATAGGCAGGCACTCAATTACGTGGGAGGCGTGACGATGAGGGACGCAACTCTGCCTCACACGGCAACTGAGCTGCAGGCTATGGCCGTATATATGTATGTAAGTAGGTTCCAGTTATGACCGTTACGCGTAGAATTTCGAAATGAAACCTGGCTAACTTTTGTAAGTAAGCTGTAAGGAATAAGCCTGCCAAATTTCAGCCTCATACCTTCACGGGAAGTTGGAGAATTAGTGATGAGTCAGTCAGTGAGTCAGTAAGGGCTTTGCCTTTTATTAGTATAGATACACGGGGAGTATTACATGGGGTGGCTGGTCTCATTGATAGCAGCACATCCCAGCTGTAAATAAACAATGCCTGCCAGACACCTGGGATTTCCTGTGCAGGTTGTGCAGAAGTGTCATGTTGGAGTCAAAAGGCAGTAATGATCAAAAGTAAAATACTTTCATAGAGGTTGTGAAGCATTTTATAGAAATAACAACTTAAAAACTAGTAAAAGTAAACAAAAGAAGTGATATTAAATGATTTAATTAAAAAAGGAGAGACACAAAAGACATAGAGATGCAATGAGAGGTCTCCTAAGCATAAGCAACAAAAGGAAGTCAATCAGGTGATACAAAGTGTGAAGAAACTCAAAAGTTAAAGGTTCAGAAAGTCACACAGTGCCGAAATAAAAAGTAGTGGTCAGTTATCAAAGTAAAAAGCGAGTCGTTGCTCACCGTCTGAGTGTCATACAGAAGCATAGCGTGTCTACATTTTGTTATTTATTACTAAAACTTGAAAAATGTTTCTGTTTTAACAATGTGTTTATATAGAAGTTTGTAGACACAAAACACACATCAAATTATTTAACATTACAGTTCTGAGTAGCTCAATCCCACATAATCAAGGCAGGAACTGAGAGAACTTCTTGCCCGTTCTGAGGCATTGGGGGGAAGGTATAGCAGGCTGCTTTCTGCTTGGGCTTATTGACACATTTACAAGACAAAAGAGGCTGATGGAGAGGTGCTAAGGGATTTAAGGTGGGCCGGATTTACAAGTTTTTTCGTTGATTCTGGTATTTCTAGTGTTAATAATGTTCAGTAATTATTCTCCATTCTCAGACCAATTATTCCTTTATGTTATTGTTTTTCTTGTGCATAACAAATGAGTAATTTCTCACAGTTAAATAATCAAAAAGAAAGCAGTTAGATACCACTAATGGGCAAAACATATGTTATAATTAGCTTACTTAGTTAATTTCCTGGGATTTCCATTGGGTATTTGTAGTTTGCAGAACAATCCATTTGTAATGTTTATTTTATGTTTTATGTTGATTTTAATGATGTTAAAAATTAATCACATTTACCCATGATGCTGTTTTGTGGAGTATTTGTTGACATTTTCCATAGAGTTGTGTGATGCTTGACAATATCACAATGACAGTATAAAGATCAGAGTTGTAAAACCTCTGCTCATTCAAGATTGCAAACTTCTAAAACTTTACTTTTGTTTTCTTCTGATAAATTTTTATTATTATTATTATTACCTTGCTCCTGTTTTTCTGACACTGAATGAGGATAATACTTTGTTTTTGACATCTCAGCATTTAGGCCTTCAGCTTCAGATGTTTCCAGTTTTAAAAGTATGTTTCATTTCCTATTTCTCCTAAACTTCATTCTCTAGCTGAATAAAATTGTGAACCATAAAAATGATTGACTCTGACATGGAATGTGTAGATTAAAAAATAAAACATTTACAGCAAGAAGTAAGAGGACTAAAGAAACAAATACAAGTAATGAGTTTTCCATATTATACCATCTAGTAGTCCCATTGTTGCCAGCTTATTCTTTTTTAAGAAAAAGAATGACTACTAAAATGAACTAAAAAATTGTTAATAAAAAACAGTTAAGAATAATAAACCCCTACCTTTCATTCAATCATTATTAAATCAAATTACAAGATCAGCTCTTTTTACCAAATTAGATCTGTGTGGTACATATGATTTCATTAAAATTAAAGAATGTGGGTAGTGAAAGAATGCTTTCAATTCCAACACAGAACATTATGAGAAAATCATTAGGCCCAATGGGTTGGCTAATACCCTGACAGTGTTTCAAATCCTCATTAATGATATTGTTGAGATTGCTCTCTATTATATTAAAAAATCCTGTGATGAGACAAGACTTTTTTGATGAGATTTTTTCAAGTCCTGCAAGACAAGACTTTGATCACGACCCTCTCACCTCTCATTTGTGTGAATGCATTTGTCAGACAGACTTCCTGCTCTCTCAGCTCTTACAAATTTTTATATTTTCCTCATTTTAAGTCATTTATGAAAAGCCCACAGTTTCATCCTTTAAAAAAGCTTTTCTGGACAGTTTTTTTATACATATAATCTGTTCGAAACATTCACTGAAGTCCTTTTCTGGACAATAATTTTATGTTCTAGATGACACGTCAGTGACTAAGTGAAGAAGAAAGGGTTGCATGCCGAAAAGAGGACCAAAAGCATTGGAGAGAAAAGAATTAAAAAAAAAACAATAATAATTGAAGTTCAAATTTGGAAATAAGGAAAGTAAAAATCATCCCAGACCAAGTAGAATTGAAAACCTAGCAGGTCCAAGCGGGGTTGGAAATAAAAGTCAAAGAGTAGAAGACAAAGTAAAATGACGTAAAGAGGTTCAAAAATGTTGGCGCGATACACATGCAGAGCAGGTTAGAGATTATGAAAGTAGTAAAATTCGAAAGAATCAAAAAACTGATAGTAAAGATCGCATTAGCACTAACAAATGGAAATTATTACTCGTTGAAATGACGGAACAGCGAAAAGAGATCGAATATATGGACATAGGTGATATGACAGAAGTACGTACATATTGTTTGACTTTAAAGTTTAAGTTGGAGACTTGTAGATTGTCTAATTTGTGCTGCCATCAGGGAAAAGTAATGTTTCTTCCCAATGAAGAGGCTTATCTGTGAGAATTAAAAGATTAATTGTTTGGTGAAAGTGATCTGTTCGCATTCGCATCATTCAATGCTCAAAACGTAGATTTACACAATTCTGGACTATACGCTATGAGAATCTGTGGTCCCACAAAAATTAAAGCTACGACAAGTTTAATTTAAAAGAAACCACAATTTGGTCAGGTGTATATTTATGATCACGGAGAAGTGATGCAACATAAAATCAAGAGTTAGACATTATGACGTTTATAAATTATACAGCCAATAAGGGATACAAATCCATACTTCCAAAAGTATCGCACTTTACACACAATTCATCTGCAAAACACGGACAAAGTTTTTATATGAATCCGAAAGATCATGGCCACATCATAATAAACCAACATGTGACGAATTGTCAGTGATAAGAGTTTCAAAAGATGGAGATATCAAAGACAGAGTTGATATTTGTGTTTATCCAAAAGCAAAGCACGATTTGTTATTTCTGTCTAATAAATCGTCTCATTCTGATCCTTTACTTTTTCCTTTGCTTTTCCCTGAGGCAAAATTTGATGGTCATACAATATGAAACACACAAATTCGGATAAACAAATTACACCCATACAATATTTCAAGTCAAAATTAGCAATTGTCCCAATGCATTTAACCCACTTCTGTCAACTCAATGTTGCAACATTACATTATTAATGCATATCTAAAAGTCAAAGCTAATTGTCTCTTTTTTATTAAATCGAATCAAGCAAAACTTAGAATGGAACATATGCAAGGTTTAATTGATCACGTTGAAAATTCAAATATCAATAGTTCCGACAAATTCAAAATAGGTAAAGCAATAATATCGCCATCATCATATTAAGGTAGTCCAAGAGCATTACAAAAGTTATATCATGATGCAATGGCAATATCATGAACTATCGGTCACCCAGATTTAATGATTTGCAATCCACAGTGGCCAGAAATTCGTCAATTCCTGAGAGCAATGCTACTGGCTATTTCGGCTCTGGATATTTAGAATTTTATAAGTAGATTATTTTATCAGAAAGTCTTAGTTTTATTGAAAGATAAAAAACGGTGTTCAGTCAAGTCAGAGCATACATTTACACAATTGAATTTCAAAAACGGGGTTTGCCTCACATGCATTTATTGGTTACTTTGCAAAATAAATTTAATTGATACCATATTAGTTTGGTTTGCGTATTTTGTTTTTGCACCTTTTGTTTGAAGCACCTGTAAATAAAGAATAAGTTTTGATTCAATTTTATAAATTCTTGGTTGTTTTGCTCTGCTCTCAACATCGATACGTTTGGTCCATGAACTACAAGAGCCCAAAGTGAAGCATGGTACCAGTTCCCAATACATGGGGTCTCACAAAGGCAAATTTACAATCATATTATTTTGTGAGAAGAGGTTAGTAACAGTATAATAAAATATCTTCTTATATAATATGCTACCGTGGCTGTCCGTTTTTGTCAGTCCAGGATTTTAAATTACCTGTAGCTCGCAAACCGTTTGAACCATTAACCTGGGTATACTATGTGATGTCTACTATCCATTCTCATTCCCTACCACCTTCTCCGTCTCTTCCCCTACCTCTTCATATCTTAAATCATTCTTGAGGCAGATTGAAGTCTTAAGTGCCAGCTTAATTGAAAAATTAAGGAAAAAGTACTAAGTAATTGCAACACAAACACTGACTAAATCAGTTTTAACGTGAAAAGATGCCAATGAAAGAAGAGAAGAAGCTGGCCACTAGGGTAGAGAAAAGAAGAGCTGCGCAGGAAGCAGCAAGGGCATCAACCTTTGAGCAAATGATTGCTAATCGTACAGAGAAAGCCTATGAAAACTATGAATGCTCAAGTCAAGTGTATTCATGGCACGTTATTGTGCAGTGCGCCATTACTTATCAGTTAATAAAACAAACGTCTGTGTGATTTTATAATGTAATAGCACGGGTGAAAATGGCTGCTCGGCTCTACTTCTATTCTTCATGCAACCCATGCTACAGTTATTCTTTGCTAAACTGTCTCCTGGTTC
Source organism: Polypterus senegalus (assembly GCF_016835505.1). NCBI lineage: Eukaryota > Metazoa > Chordata > Cladistia > Polypteriformes > Polypteridae > Polypterus > Polypterus senegalus. Next base: position 102,090,672 of record NC_053166.1, read on the forward strand.
TCCTGTAATGATTATTTCAAATTAGAAAATAGAAGGCTAAATTTCTTAATAGCAAATTCAGAACATAGAACTCACACTGTGGCTTTCAATTTGCCAAAACAGTCCTGAGATCTAATGATGTCACCACAGATGCTGAAATGCCAGAATTTGAACGTTGAGGAATTTAATTCTTGAACAAACATATCTGCTGAACATCAATATGCAAAATAACTTCATGATCTTTAGATATATCTAGCATTAAGGCAAATCAAATTAAACTACATATAAATTGAAAGTGGTAGACTGTCCTAGGTATCACACCATGCCTTTGAAATTAAAGCAAAGAAAAAAGAAATTACAGGACTAAATAATAAACTTACTGATTGAGAAGAATATGCATGTAATTAGCCTACCAGAAGGTTTGGAACAGAGTGACCCTATTGGTCAGTTTGGTTCACGTTGCTATTCTCAGGGAAGATTGAAATTATGCATGCTATATGATTAACTCGACAGGTACTGCTTAGTCATCCAAACCACAGTTTTTTCCAAATGCAGTTTCTTTACCAAAATGATAGAGTCTGCATATTGAAGGCAGTCCAAAATACTGATTCGAGGTTGCTTTTTTTTGCAAGACTTTGGTGCAGAAACTGCAAATAAAAGAAATCTTTTAATCTGGTTATTAAGTAAGCAAAGATGGACAGACTACTCACTTGTATATCTAACTGTTTTGTAGGTGCATGTCGACACAATACAATGTGCTTCCATTACATGGTTAAGACAATTTTTCGTATGTTGTCTATATTTTTACACAATTCAACTTATTTTGTTGTTAAAGGAGTGTTGCTGCTTCTGTTTTTTTACTGCTTGGGGTTAAGGATTGTGGGTGTTGGAGTGGTCATGATGCCATCGCAAGGCTGCTTTCTCTTGTGGTCATGCTTCAAGATAGCATTTCTAACTCTCTCCCTGGATTTTTACATACTTCCAACATGCTACAGTTTTTCAACTTTTTAATTATTTACATGCTTAAACTATGTAAGCTTTTACCTATGGCGAAATGAGAAAGGGTTTTGGTTGGATGGAATAATGGGTGAGTGGATTAAGGGGGTGTTTTGTGTAAGTTATGCTCATTTGTTGTTTGTGAAGACCAATTAGGCCTATTAAATAATAAACATAGCAGATAAATTATTAGGTTCACTTTGTAGTACTTTTACAGTATAATAAGATAAGCAGAGACAGCCAGAGTATTGGGACACCCATGGGCAAACCCTGTACAATTGAAATTGAAGAACAGTAGATTAAAATAAAATATATGAAAAGGTAAAATTGCGTCTTCTCAGACTGGAGTCTCATTCTGACTGACAAGGATCATGGTTCTTCCAGTCATATGGCAGCTGGGCAGAAAGAGGCGAGTCCAGGTAGATGGACACTGGAGAAGAGCTGTCAAAGTGTTCTGTGCAGTGAACTGTGATTTTTTATTAGATTAGATATTTGAATTAACAAGCTGTACTTAATAAAGTGGCCAGTGAGAGTATATTGCTGAGATATACCAGATTCTCCTGCTTTCAGGTGCCTCCAGGTGCAGAAATCTCTAGCTTCAACTGATATGCCTTTATTTCTATAATTAGGCAGACTACTAAAATATTGTCATTTATACTGTTATTCATATAGAAAGTTATATATATGATGTCTCACAGTGTTCTGCAGAGGGAGTAAAAGAGAGAACATTATCACACAGCACTACCCCTGGTTTGGTGGAAAATTACTACCTTTTACTCTATGAAATTTTTGTTATGAGTGATATTGTCATTAATTTCAGGAATATTTGTGGTTTGAATTCTCCAAAGTGCAGATCATGCTGCCTCAATCTTTTGCACAAATTAAATACTGATGTGGCACTGATTCAAGAGAGCTACTTAACACTAGAATCCCTGGAGCCTACACAAAAACTCATAATCCCGGGCCACCTTAGATTCCTTTGCACCTCTCCCATCAGTATCTTTTGTTTTGTTAATGTGTCGATCAGCACAAGTAGCAAGCTAATCGTCTGCTAATCCTCCCCCAACCCAAAAAGGTTCAATTCACAGGAAAGATTCTCATAGCTAAAGTCTGTTAATCTGGGTGTGAGGTGCCTTGAATTGTAGAGGGTAAATAATGTATTGTCATTTGGAATACATACATTCCATGTGTGTTCTTTGTCTATAACGATCTATATAAATGTAAGAAATATTGAACAAATACCAAAAAAGAAACATTTTTCATATTTTAGTAATAATTGACAAAATGCAGACATGAAGTGTATAACGCATGAAGACTGAAGTCCAAATATCAAATAAACACTTTCACAAAAGGTACACGTATAACAAAACAAGTGTGCCTTTATTCAAGAATATAACCGTAGAGAAAGGAGTGACCCGACATTTGCGCGATAGACATATGAGCGGCGACAAAATTGTGCCGATTAAAATGCGGTGTCAAAATCGCGCAGACAAAATTCTGCCGACAAAATCATGAAAGTTTCATTAAATATGAATTACTAGTTTAAGGCATATATAATAATGTTTATTTTAGAAGTCAATATTATGAGACACGGCATGCAGATAGTCCTTAAGATCACGCCCTGCATATGTAGGAAGAATTGCAGCAAGACGTCTTGATAGTTGAGAATATTCAGACTTGCTGGCTGCCTGACTGCTGGTGATTCCGCTTTGTATACGACGCGTTATGCCAGCCCTCGACTGAGTTATTTGTTTGCGGCATGCCATCAGCAGTTATAACAGTTATAACTTAGCACATAATGTGTACATAATGCGCACATACGCATCCCACTCTCTTGGCCTCTCTCGCGATTTTGTCGTGGCGATTTTGTCGGCGCGCATTTGTCGAAAACCAGTTAGCGAGTTTGTCGCCGCTCATGTGTCTATTGTGCTTTTGTCAGTGAACCAGAAAAAGGAATCCGGTGAGTGAGGCTGGAGCTATTGTAGTGCTCACAGTTTGAATCTTGTCCTGGATAATTATTTTTAAAAAACATAAACATGATCGATAAAAGGTTATAAATTGAATGATTGAATTCTTTGGGGGCGGCACAGTGGCGCAGTGGTAGCGCTGCTGCCTCGCAGTTGGGAGACCCGGGTTCGCTTCCCGGGTCCTCCCTGCGTGGAGTTTGCTTGTTCTCCCCGTGTCTGCGTGGGTTTCCTCCCACAATCCAAAGACATGCAGGTTAGGTGGTTTGGCGATTCTAAATTGGCCCTGGTGTGTTTTTGTGTGTCCTGCAGTGGGTTGGCACCCTGCCCAGGATTGGTTCCTGCCTTGTGCCCTGTGTTGGCTGGGCTTGGCTCCAGCAGACCCCATGACCCTGTGTTCGGATTCAGCGGGTTGGAAAAAGGATGGATGGATGAATTCTTTGGACATATAGAATTAGAGTGTATTCTATGCGTGGCTGACTTCTTTTCTGAGATATTAATTGAAAGATCCTTTTCCCACTGTACCCTAGGATCATTGAAGGGAAGATTCTTTAACATATTTATATATACTGCTGAGATGCTGTCAGGGTACTCAGCATTAATCAGTATTTATTCTGGAAAAGAAATGGGTGGGAGGTATGGAAAATTTCGGAAGGCTTCCTTTAGCAAAATTTCTAATTTGAAAGTAGTGGAAAAATTGTGTTTCTGGTATGTTAAATTTGAAGCATAATTGTTGTTAAGATGCAAAAACATTATCCTCTTTAATAAAACCCCTGTGTGCGTCCAGGTGTCCGTGTGTGTGTGTTTTCTGGTGAAGTGTGCATGCGTTGGCCGCACCACACATCGCACCGTGCCCCGCCCATGCGCTCGGCACCGTGGACACAAACACACTGGAAGCTGGGCACACAGTGAATGGGCTAGCCGCTGCCATGCATGATAGGCAAATAAAGCACACACACTGGAAGTTGGGCACACGGTAAATGGCCTTGCCACGGCCGCGCATGATAAGAAATAAAGGACACCATTGCTGGGGAGAGTGCTGATTGGGTAGTCGCGGCCGCGCACATAAAATCGGTTGCTGGGGAGATGCCACACATTAAATAATCAGCTGCACGCCCCCACAGATTAAAATACTTGCTGGAGAACTGCACAGTACTTGCTGGGGAGACGCCACAGGCACAATTATAAGCAGCATGCTACACATTAAATTAGATGCTGGGGACACTCTGCTGATTGCCCACTGTTGTGACAGAAAATTAAAGTCATATTACGGACAACAAAGCCAGTATTACTGTCAGAAAAAATTACAGGCTTTTTACGGAAATACAAACAAGTATTACTGCGAGAGAAAATTAATGACACACAATACAGTGATACAAATTACAGCCACATACAAGCCAGTATTGCTGTAGGAGAAAATATTACGGACGTATCTACTAACAACATGCCACCCAAAAAAAGGACACGTCAAGTAGGACAAAAGACACAGACAATCAAATCCTATATAAGCAACATCTCCTGGAAGAACAGTCAGCTCAACAAGTAAACATCAAAAGAAAGGCTGAAAGACAAAGAAAAATGCGAGCAAATAGATCGATTGAAGAAAAAGAAAATGACCGTCAGAAAAACGCTAAAAAAAAAAGACTCAGAAAAGCAAACCTTAGAAAAAGTTGGCATTTACTTGCCAGAACCAGTATTCAGCCACAGTCAGTTATATGTTGCATCATCAAGAGTAAGAAGTTTTCCAGATGTTGTTGTCAAGGTTGTAGAGATTCCTGAACAAGGCAAACTGTTGCCAAACTCAGACAGAATATTTACAAGAAATGTTGTCTATAATGAAATTGTATAGAAACATTTCATGAGGTAAAAAAATAGAAAATATTTTTCCTAAATATTTTCTTCAGATATTGTGTCTTACAGATTGTTACAAAGTTTTACGCTAAGGCAATATTAATTATACTTACTGTATTGTCATATATGTTTCTATTTCATTTTTACTATTATTTTACTTTAGGCTTCTTGCAAAAATATTTTTGACAAAAAAAATTAAGACAAGAAACAGAATGAGGTCAAGGTCCCTTGCCATTTAATATAGACTGTTCCTACTAATGTTTATGCACTACTGTTCTAGCGCCCGTTATTGTAATGGGCTCAACGTCTAGTCTATATATAATTCTTTAAGTGTTTTAATCCTGGACACTTAAAGATTAAAAGCAGTTTAGGTTGAAAGAGCAACAGATAAAAGCTTCTCTGACTTGAAGTGAATCTTGTGTTGGTTCCATATCCTGAGTGATTGGTGGACAGTTTGTATATGATTTGTATATTGACAAAAACTAACATTTACTTGAGCATAAAGCAGGCATATAAAGAAGTACAGCAAGAATTTGTTTCCATTGCAGGACTTCATGATGTAAATATTTGTTGCCCAGTAATAAAATAAAAATTTAAGTACTGCCATGCCACCTTTTGAATGAGTGGATGTTTCAAATACCAGATAAATGAGGTTTTAATTGAGTCTGTTTTCTTAAAGAACAATTTGTTAATATACTGTATATAGGGATGTTCTGAAATAGAATTAGAAGCTTGGGAAGGATGTTCATCTTGATAGTATTGATTCTTACTGCTAATATGAGTTGGAGGGTAGACCATCTGTTCACATCCATTCTGTTAGCAAAATTGTGTTGGAAAAGATCTTTAAATTTACTTGTGATGTTTATCTCAAGATATTTAAACTGTTCCGATTAAAATAAACATATATATTTTCAGTCTAGTATGGTGTACTAGAGAGTTCACTGGAAAAGAACACTTTTATTCAGATTGATTTTGAGTCCATTTGTTTTTTTTAAATTCTAATAAGGCACTAAGGACGAATGGTGAAGATGTATACAGTACCATAACATCTGTGTGTAGGCATATCTTCTGTTCATATTGGGAAATGATACAAATACATTTTGGATAAAATCTCTGTCATCCACATTAGATGCATATATATTTACTATAATTACAGTAGATTTGAATAAATTACCCATCACCATGGCATAGTGCTCTTCAGGATCAGATACTACACCTAATACTACAAATGAGATTGCCTTATGTATTAAGATTCCCACACAAATTGTGGCTGATCCAATCTCTCAATTGAAACTGGTCCTTTCTTATTAAGTGAGTCTCCTGTAAAAGTACTAGGTGAGAGATTTTCAGTTTAGATTGTGACTGAGGCCTTTGAATTTCCAGCTTACAAAGTTCAATGATTGGTTATAGAGGGACTGCTTCTGAACATTTGAGGACATTTTGTAATCTTAAGTAAAAGTAGGGTGTTGTTTCATAATTTAACTTTAATATTGATATTGTATCATTATTGCCAGGTATTATAGTTGTGGAGCTTATCATTATGTTTGGACTTAAAATTGTGGGGTTAAAATGGATACATAAGTATTCATTTGGTTTATTTCCCTTCTCCTCCCACAACCTTCTCCCATTTTACCTCATCAAGTGAAGCTAGGCTACACTTTGCAGAGTCTCAGTTCTTTCACATGCCAAGAGACAAACACAACAATCCCCCAGCAGAGATGCAGTAAGAATTAAATTGAGATCTCTTATAATAGTACAGTTCAGATACAATAAATATAGGGTAAGATGTTAAATAGTCTCCTGAAAAAAAGGAAAATTATACCCCTACTCTGATGTAACCAACAGCAAACAAGAAATTAAACAAGTTCCACACACATATATAAATAAAAAGTTATGCACATGTATATATATATTAATATACATGTGCATGTGCCTATAAACACACAAAGCCCCAAGTATGCTTTCATTAACTTTATAGTCACTTTCAGTTACTTAATGGTTACCCATATATGCACATGTCATATGTGACAGTCAGGCTTCTAGATTTAAAGGCATTCAATCCACATGATCGATAAGAAGCTGAGATGTCAGTATCAGATTTAAAGTTCTTTACAATTTCTTTTTTTTTTTGGGAAAATAATTCAGCTATGAATTGCGCTGGGTTTGGACTTTCACAGCGTTCAGGAAATCCTTTGATTCTAATGTTGCTGCTCCTATATCTCTCTTACTAATTTAACACAAATCACTTTGTATTCAGATTCTACAGCAGTTGGCTGTTTGTTAGCAGTAGATATCAAATGTTTGATTTCTTCACTATGAAACATAACCGTTTCCTTAACTTCTTCCAGGTGAGCACCAAGTACTCTTTTTTGCTTTACATCAATATTATTGTTTAGATGTAACTTCTAATCTTTTATGTGTTGGTTCAGCTGATCTATTGTGCTGTGTGTTGCCTGTAAAATGGGATAATAAAGCCCTGCTTGGTTCAGATATGCCACTCAGAAGTGGCCATTTTTCATTGCCTGCCTCATTTTGCAACCAAATTCGCTGTCCACCAGAGCAGAGCACTGTGAGGTCCTGGCTGATCCATTCCTTCACCTACCTCTTCCACCTTGGTATGGGGCAGGCCATATCATGAATTTGAGACAAACTTAGATTTTTATGAAACTTTAGCTAATTTTTCCTTCTCTTTCTTTCCCTTGGATTCCTACTCATGTTTTTAGTATATTTGTATGTAATTTTGAGGATATCTCAGATAGATTTAGAAAAAGGCTAAACAACACCACTGCAAGGGTAACACTGTCTCAGACATTCATTCCTCTCAACAGATTAGACCAACCTTAGCTAGATGGCATTTCAATAACATTCTACTAAGCAAACAACAATTTTGTGAATTGTTCAGGACTGAATTAAATTGATTCCTTTCTATTAATGTAGGCATACGGTACATATGCTTTTGGAAACTATCAAACATTTTTGAAAACTTTGTCTTCTTTTCCTCCTAAACCCAAATACATCGTACCATAATCAGTTTTTATATATCAGGAATAAACGTCTTGAAAATGCAACTATGGAGAAACAAATTCTTCCTTTGTAATTTCCATTTAAAAAAACAAATCCTAAAAATTAATAACAAACCATAGATTCATTAATAATGGATTTAGAGATTTTAATTCCAATTTGTTCTCTGCTCAGCCTTTTTCATGGCGAAAAATTCATCATCAGAAGGCTTTTTACCTAAAAATAAAGGCTATTAGGACTCGAGATAGACAGACAGAGTTTTAAGGATTTATTGCAATAAATCAACCACAAAAAATAACAAGGACTCAACCCAATACGGCCAAATTGAGCTGAGCGATGATCATTACAGCCATTGAAGCTTTTATAACAATTTCTTATCATTTTGGCTCATTCAATTAGCTCATTCTGCACCTGGTTCAACTCTCCATTGTTCCTCTTGGTGTCTGTTTGGCTTATTCTGATTGGTCTAAGACTGGGTGGATGGCTTCCTCTTTCCATCTTTGGGCTTTTCTGATGTAATTTCCTATCTTTTCTAACCTTGCTCTAATGAGCTGGTTTGCTTACCTCTGCTGACTCCCTTTTACTCCCATCCAACCAAATCTTGAGTTTCCATGGGAACCCTTATTATCTCCTTACTATTCCTTCTTGTGGAATGTGTTATCTTTCTATTCTGTTACCATTTTTTCTAACTGGCCAAGGCTTCAAATCCATATATGGGTTTTCCTCTCTTAGGCTTTCCAAACTTTTTACTATAGTGACCTGAAGCTTAAGCTTTAATTAAAAAGAAGTATAGTATGTGCTTTCATTTGATCATTGCTTGCCATGCTTGATTTGTCTTAATTTCTACACTAAAGTTAATTGCTAATATATTCTTATAATATTTTTGCTAATGCCTGCATTCGCTAAGATTTTCTCTTCATGCATTACAGTGTGACCTTGCTTGCAGCAAAGGCCTTTTGTTGCCTTTCTGCTGATTCATCAATCTAGCTGCCTTTAGAGGCCCCTTCTCTATGTTATCTCTTCCTAGCCTTGAATCACAGGTGTCCTCAAACTCTAATCCTGTCCAAATCCTGTCCAAATCCAATCCTGTCGCTGCATCTATTAGCTATTCTTTTCTTTACTTTGGAAAATTTAATGTAAGCCTATAAAATAATGCAATAAAACTGATTTTTTAGTTAACCATTTGCTAGACCTATCGTATTTGCTTTTATATTCTAATTTATGCTTAATCTAATGTTTTAGAAGCTTTTAATTACTTGCTATGGCTCGTATGCTAATTTGCTATTCTCTTATGCTAATAAAAAATTTTCCTTCTACATTCCTCCCTTTTGAGGTTTAATCAAACCTCAACATCTAACCTGATTCCAAAAGAAAGGTAGGGGATGTTGATTCAATTCTTCTTTGGAGCCCAATACGGACCCCTCACAGTTCTTCTCAATACTTCAACACCCATACCCCTCCTCTGGTGGCACAGGAGCCAAACATCTCCCCCATCAATCAACTAAGAGGAGTAAAAGATTTCCTGGCCCTACCCTAACAGTCAAATATATACATAATCAATCACAGGTGTAGATAAATCTAAACATCATAGGAATATCATATAATCCATGGAAGTCACAAAATGTGTGACATTCCATATGCTTACTATTATTCTTTTCAACTAAATAAATGTACCTAAATGTTAAACTCTACATTATTTGCTATAATACTACAATCAATAACCTAGAATATCTAAACTGGACTGACCCTAACTAGTAATAGTGCATTGTCCCTTCAATGACAATCACTTAACAATCTCTAATAGATCCCTTATGTTATATTAGACTCAATTCTAATTAACTATACAAATAGCAAAATCATTGGTCCTTAACGGTAACTTATTATCTCATACTAAATATCAGAAGGCATATCAAAACATTTATCTAAAAATATCTATTCTTAACCACTATGAATTCATAATAATCATGTAGTATTCCCATTAATGCAAACATTCATTACACACATTATTTAGGAGTCCCTATATTCTGCTTTGCTTGCAAATAATTAGCTTTCCCTTCTATACCTTTCATAACTTTACAGTTCAAATACTTTTAATTTAAAAGATGGTGCTATTTGTCAAACAAGTGGACAGTCAAAGTAGGCTTCAGCAAGAACATTGAGCCCTGCAGAGTAAAAGTATGACACATTTTCTTCTCTGATAAGGATCAAAGCAGGTGTTGGGGTCCAATATCCCAGGTAAAAAGGACCACGTCTAGAAGTCTTGGACCAAAGCAGGCAGATGTCATCTATGATTCGGAATCCACGATGATCTTTTGGGCTCAAACATCACCAGCATAGTTGAGCTCTTGGCAGCAGGTATCCATGATGCCTGGAACTGGAATCGAAGTGCATTGTCCAGTAGTCACGATTTGATTCCCTCTCTGATATGGCTGGGTTCGCCTTGTAGTCAGATGATTAGTTTATCTGCAGACCTTTATCACAGCCCAACCTCTGGTTCAACTTCAAATGCTGTCATCTACGATGCACTAGGAAAAAACAGCTTTCACCTGCGGATGTAAAGACTTAAAAATGCTCATTTAAATAGTCAGCATATTAATTCTTCATTGGTAGCTACTTATGGATCCAAAAAATATGTCATAAGATGTCAGATCTGTTTCGTTGGGGGTACCCCTATTAAAAATATTGCTAGCAGTAAAACAAACGGTCATTTCAATCCAGTTTGTGCTTGTCTAAGTCAATTTGTCTTTAAACAGTCAGAGTAAAAGTTTAAATTGATAAGCACAATGTTCAAGTCCTCCTTTATAGCTGTTTCCAGTTTGGCTGCGGTTGCAATTTTCACTCAATTAAAAACATGTCCCACGTTATTATAAAAATAAAGTCAATCAATGTATTACAAAGGGAAATGTACTCAATAATAAATCATTACAAAAATTGGCCCCAATAATATTGACATAATATTCAAATTATCTGCATTTGTTCCATAATAATTAAAAAATAGTTCCAAAATTTAAACTGGTTTCAAAATGTAAAATGTAAACAAAATTAAACATACTTATACCAATACTTATTATACCAACCCTTCCCCCCCTTATTGACACTTGTGTCAATATTGCTGTTTTTATTTTTACAAGTAGAGGAGATGTGGAGCAAGAGGGTAACTAAAACTGATCCCATTAATATAATAATAAAAGCCAAATTTTATAGCTCTCTTACAAGGGAGACAAATACGTCCAGGGATAGAGAACAAACAAAACCAAAGAGAAGGTTGAGTATTTATTAGTTAAAGAGCCATGCTCCATGGAGGTTGGTGTAAAAAATGCAAGAAGACTTCAGTCAATTATAATGAATTTGTCATACTGTTCATTGTACCCCTCCCTTATATGATCGTCAAGTATACCAGCAACCTCCAGAGAACATCTCATAGTTAGCATAGCAAGTAGAGTCAAGAAAGAAATCCACAATCTGGACGAGTAAATTCTTAATCTTTTCCTTTTGACATTAAATATATATATATATAAAAAAAAATAGGCTCCATATTTCCTCTCCCTTGTATCTAATTATAAAGCATTGTTCAAATGTACAAAGTCCTAAAACATTTTCTTTTACACAAGGTGTTCACGTTTGAGTATATTTGGACCATATCTAAGATTAACAAGGTCAGTGAAGTAAAATATTTTATCTCTTCCCAATCAAAGGCTCTTAAATTATTTCAAAGGTTATTTAGCAGCAAAAAATAATCTTGGACTTCATCTCTAACCCCTTATAAAAAGCTTAAGGTTTCTATACATGTATCCCAAGTAATATTTCTTTCTTTCTTTTTATTACTAATTATTTTAATTAAAATACCACATACATTTGGATCTTAGTTTTTTAGAATCTTAATAAAATTATTATTATTATTAAAATGTCTCATTCAATATTTAATTAATGCATCAAAAATATAAAAGTGAACCTTCCATTAGTTTTGTTGTGATACCAGTATTCCACTATATTTCACACAAACATGTCAATATTACACACAAAGGAAATGAGGAAAGAAATCAATATATCAGAATGCCCTATAATGCAAAATGTTCCTTTATTTATTTACTATAAGGCCCTCTAAGAAATTTGCACATTCCTACCCATATTTAGAATGAAGAACCCACTTCTTTATCAGGTAAATTTTTCCCAGAATCTCAAACTAAGAAAATACTTCAGTTACATACCCTGATTTTGTTTCCTCATAACCTACTGCTAAAGTCACTTGATCTTGCACATTCTTTCATTATTATCTTTCAGATGTTTGTTACATGTTTTTCAGAATGTTAACTCCAAAGAGCACAGTCTGTTTTTCTCTTAGTTAATCCCCTTTTTCCCTCTTTTTTATAGCATATTTTAGCATGGAACACTACCTAGACTGGAAGCCACTGTTTTTCTTCAACTTCATTTACTATATTAAAGAATGTCTCCTTCAATTGAATTTTTATGCCTTTTTTATTCAAATCCTCCCTTATATCAGAGTCTGGCCAGTACTTAAATGAAAGGGGTGCTCATATAGTATCATGGCTAATCTGGAGACTTTACACCACCTATTCATATCTTTTTAATTTAGAATTAAGAGCTCTTTTAATTTCAACATTTACATTTACATTCTCACACACATTAATATCAATTATTTCATCCTTGCAAACAACACCACATATTTTTACACATACTTTTAAACACACTGAAACTTATTTAACATGCACACATAGGGATCCCTTTAATACACTATATAACATACATAAAATCACCCAAACCATTGTTTTAACACATTCAACCTTACCCCAGTTTTGTTACTTATTATTTATTGTTACACACTATATTTGGAAACAATGCAGCAAAGGAATCAGAAAGAGAAAATGAATTCTGAAGAAGAGAAAGTTCCATTCTCACTTAACATTACCAATCAGGACAAACGAATATAAAACAGCCTCTCATGACGTTAGCTGGTGTTAACTCTAGGAAACATAACACGATCCTACTCAGCTGGAAACGGCGCTGGTTTCTAGATCAAGGAGACTCCATTGGCGGAATGACTAAGCGACCACAAGGAATTGCTTCCGTGGCGATCCTATTCCTGTGTCAATTAGGGCAAATCCAACTATCAAGAAATCACGCAGTTCGCCAGCAAGACGGTACTCCCAGCAAAAAGACTAAACTGTCATTGAGAATATTAACTCAAAACAAATAACATGTAAGCTTCAACACAAATCACAAATAAACTCGAATCTTAGCATAAGTGCTAACCATTGCGCCACCACACACTCCACTGTAATAATCCCCATAATGCAAAATTTCACATACACCCATCACAAGAAAAAGAAAAGGACAGAAGGAAATTGAAAGACATTGTTTCCCTTGAATGTTATAGTTATCAAAAGTGCACTTTTCCTTAAGACTTGATCAGGGTCCGAAGGAAAGATGCCTCACATATTTTATAAACATTATTTATTATTAAAAGTGCATGCATTTTTCATTTTATCAAATATTACAAATACTCACATTTATTTTAACCCATATTTACTCAGAGCTCTGGAAGTTTAGATACAAAATTCATTTTAACCCATTTTTAAGTCACGAGCTCTGGAAATTTATATGCACAAGGCAGTTTCAGCAAATCATAACTGAACTACATTACCCAGAAGTCTCCATGTTTTTGCTTTCTTACTCCTAAACACACACGCACACCCACAGAACAAACATGCACGCTCCCACATTTTTAGCATAAGCATATTTACACACACACACATAGACACACAGAGAACAATTAATGCTCATGCACACACATAATATACACGCACACACATAGACATTAGCGAGCGCCAGGTACCTTTGAAGTTAAATACAGTGCACTTTTCTTTTTTTCTCGCAAGATATTCTTTTCAACGCTTGTTATTCTTTCCCCACAAATATAAGTACAGATATATACATATTTACACACAAATCTATATACTCAAACATTTTTCTATCGCTTAATTTTTCTTTTTGGTGCTCTCCTCCTACATTTTTCCGAAGGCTTCTTTACTTATCAGACTGTAAATACAGCTCGAATTGTTTTTAACAGGGAGCAACATGAAGCACAACTATTTGAATCAAGTTAACCTTTTCAAAACTTCACATTTTAATATCCGAATTCTTATTATAGTACTTTTCTAATTTACCAAATGCTCGCACTTCTTCTAATTGTCTATATTTACGTTAATTATGCTTTCTTGGTAATTTTACGAAATCCTACTGCTGCAAGGAAGGAAACCTATGCCAACTAAGTACTTAAATCATGGTATTAAATTTATTTTTAAGAAATTATGTCACTTTTAGCTACGTTAATGCTTTTTTGGATATATTTTTGTAATATATTCTTTCTCTGAACTTTAATTTATATTCGTCTTAATTAACTGCTTTGGCTTTCATATACTTATTTGCTGTACTCCTGACAGTGACAGCATCTTGATAAAAAATCTCCTCAATGTATCTTCCATGAAGAAATGCTTTGGTTACAAAATCTCACTCACAGTCGTTATGTGCTTGATTACTTTATTGTATCTCCCGGAACCCACTATTTGGGTCCGGAGATTGGTCGGATTCACACTTGTATCCGATCTTGTGGCTTATCTTACTACCACTAAGAAATAACGGAGCTTATGCAGTCACTCACACAATCATTCATTCCTTATTCGAGGGTGGGGCAATTAAAATATATATATATAATATATATATATATATATATATATATATATATATATATATATATATATATATATATATATATATATATATATATATATATGTCTGGCTATACTTCACCTAGCTGCTTTTACTATTTAATGGTGCAACCCTAATTACTGTTTTTCATTGCTATTAATAATTTGGTCACAAAAGCAGTTTCATCCACTGTACTCAAATGCTCTTCCTGTCCCGTTTTCTTTCTTTTTTCTTAATTCTTCCCCCTCATTTGTCACCGTTATTTGTATTTTAAATTCTATTTTTTCTTCTGTTACTGGGAGCTCATGTGATATACCCGACAGTGGTGCAAGTGGGATTTTATTCTCTACCTTTCTGTCAGTAAAGCACCAATTCATTCTGTCTAGTGTTGCGTCTCTTCTTATTGCTTCCCCATAAACACTTACATTATGTTCAGTTTGGTTCTCCTCTTATTTTCTCTTTGTTTGCTAACATCTTCTATTTTATGATTTTTTATGTGCTCTATCATTTCTTTGCACAGTTCCATGTTAAATGAACCTTTTCGGGGCCAGCGGTTTTGAAAACTTTTTGTTCTCTTATGCCATTTTTGAGATGATTTTTCAACAAGTTCTTTGTGGAGGGGATCGTTATGCCCCAATACATCCACAGGCAACTCGCTGGCACTCATTTTAACCCCCTGTAGCCGTGGGTTTCCTATCGCCAATCTTAATTTTGAATTTCTATTTAAATTAGGTTTGATTTTACACAGGACCTTTCTCACTGTAACTGCTGGCAGCACAAATCTTCCAACAGCGTTTTTCGGACACCAATTTACCCTTCTTGCTGTTATACGGAGTTTAACACCAGGATTTCTTATTATTTTTCCTGTCTTTCCTTGCCTTCTCTTAAAACCACGATTTATTCCCTTCTGTAAATATGGCTGTAAGTGTTTTTTGAAGGGAATCTCAATAAAGTAAAGTTTGTCTGACTCTATTAACTTTTCCAGAGTAGCTCCCAACTTTCTCACTGTCCAATTTCTTGCAATTATAGTTCCCCAATTTATATAGGGCCACTCTTCCTGTACCTCATCTAAGTTTATTATCTCGGTGATTGCTTTCAATGAAAAGTTTTTAGTATCCCTTCTGCTAATTTGTGCGGTTGTCCTGCTGCATTTATGTAAAAATCCTCTTTCCAATAGTGAGTATGCACACCATGAGTTATGTGTAGGATCCTTTCTTGTGCCATAAATTTTGCTTTTTAACTTTTCCACCACTTACAACCACAGTAATAAATCTTGTACTATCCTTCTCCTGAGTGTCAACCTTGCAGTATTTACACAGCAATCTTCCTGTAATTCGATCTACAGCTCCTGCTATTTTTCTTGTTTCTCCTCAATAACCTGCAATATTTTTATTTCTCCTCCACTCTTACTTATATATTTATCTATTTATAGCACTGTTCTTTTATTCTCCTTCAAACACACGTTGTAAAGATGTTCGATCCTATTGTGTCTTCTTTATTTCACAACTTATATCTTCCGCAATAATATTTTCTCCATACACGTCTCCAAATGGTATATAAGATCAAAACTATATAGTATATCTAAACAAAAGACCTCTTTCTCTATTCCTTACCAAGTGTCTCAGCTCTACACTTCCTTCTTTCATTCTGTGATATTTATTTACAGCTACTTTTATACGCTTAGGTTTCTCTATCTTCTCTTAATCAATATAGTTTATTTTACACATAAAAAAGTTACACCCTAAAAATCCACATTCATACTCAGTCACACTTTTTAGCACCTAGTGTACTAATCCCTAATGACCTGTTTTGCCCTAAAATAGTTTTTGTACCTCTGTACCATTCATTCTTCTCCAATCTACACCTGTGTGCTTCACGCGCGTCGCCTTTTTAAAGCGCTCCAAGCATTCTGCGCACCTTTATGTGCTTCAACGATTGCCGCAACGCTTTTTTCTAAAAAAAGCTCCATGCACACAGCACTTAAGTACATAGCAATTGTGTGCCTCCCTAGCCTATCCAAAGGTAAAATAAAAATGAAATAAAAATGATAAAATAATAAACAAAAAGTTCTATTCCCTTATCTGTCCCTTAAAACTAGCACACTCACTCCACCTGTTCCATCGAGCAGTCCTTCCCCTTGCTCTCCCTATTGGCAAGCTGGAAGTGGTACCTAAACAGGAATTTCACCTACCATGTCAGACCTCCGTCTCTACTCCAGGGCGGTAATGATAGGACTCTAAACGCACCTGAACTGACTTTCTGATTGTGGCACAATCAGAAGGAATTGCTGTTAGCTTTTCCCAAAGATTGGCTCCCTCTCGAGACAAGCAGGAATTTTACGACATCTCACCCCTCTCACTGGAGAACATACAGCCACAGCAAGAGATGCCAGCTCAGGAATTCCACACCTATCCATAATCGGAAAGCCATCGTTACGGTAACTTTAGTATACTCTCGGTTCGCCGTTACTAAGGCAACCCTCGTATTTGATAGGATTTCAGCACTACCCGTTACAATGCAGTTCCCTGACTCGTCTGGGTCAGAGCTCTCCCGACTCGCCTGGGCCGGAGCATTACGAGTCCTCCATCTCGCCTGGGACCGGAGCTCCCCTGTCACTTCTGGGACAGAGCGGTTTAAACTCGTATTGAGTACTGCACCATGCAGCCCTCCGAACTCGCCTGGGATCGGAGCGTCCTATTTACTGCACTCTCATTCTTACACACACATTCATATAAGCTGTACAGTCTTCACACTTACTCGTGCAGCCCCTGACTCGCCTGG
This sequence comes from Polypterus senegalus, assembly GCF_016835505.1. Taxonomy (NCBI): domain Eukaryota; kingdom Metazoa; phylum Chordata; class Cladistia; order Polypteriformes; family Polypteridae; genus Polypterus; species Polypterus senegalus. Next base: position 102,107,990 of record NC_053166.1, read on the forward strand.
GTCAGAGCACTCCCAACTCGCCTGGGCCGGAGTTTCCTCGTCTCTCCTGGGACGGAACGCTTTAAACCATATTAAGTACTGCACCTGACATTCATTCAATCACACTCATATTAGTTGTACAACCTTCACACATTCCATTAAGTCTGTCTGCCCGTCCTTTATTCCTACCTGTTCGTTTTAGAAAGGCCAAATGCTGCTTGTCTACGTTGGAGGGGCGGATATTCTCTGAAACTTCACACAAATTAGAAATATCGCTTACGTTACAGGTGGCCACCAACTGTGCCCGTTTCGTAGAACCTCGCCCCAGCCTCTGGATTCACGCAGCTGCCTTATTAGTCTATCACGTCGGGGTCACCAATATGTCGTGGCGAAAAATTCATGATCAGAAGGCTTTTTACCTAAAAATAAAGGCTATTAGGACTCAAGATAGACAGACAGAGTTTTAAGGATTTATTGCAATAAATCAACCACAAAAAATAACAAGGACTCAACCCAATACAGCTAAATTGAGCTGAGCGACGATCATTACAGCCATTGAAGCTTTTATAACAATTTCTTATTATTTTTGCTCATTCAATTAGCTCATTCTGCACCTGGTTCAACTGTCCATTGTTCCTCTTGGTGTCTGTTTGGCTTATTCTGATTGGTCTAAGACTGGGTGGATGGCTTCCTCTTTCCATCTTTGGGCTTTTCTGATGTAATTTCCTATCTTTTCTAACCTTGCTCTAATGAGCTGGTTTGCTTACCTCCGCTGACTCCCTTTTACTCCCATCCGACCAAATCTTGAGTTTCCATGGGAACCCTTATTATCTCCATACTATTCCTCCTTGTGGAATGTGTTATCTTTCTATTCTGTTCCCATTTTTTCTAACTGGCCAAGGCTTCAAATCCATATATGGGTTTTCCTCTCTTAGGTTTTCCAAACGTTTTACTATAGTGACCTGAAGCTTAAGCTTTAACTAAAAAGAAGTATATTATGTGCTTTCATTTGATCATTGCATGATTTGTCTTAATTTCTACACTAAAGTTAATTGCTAATATATTCTTATAATATTTTTGCTAATGCCTGCATTTGCTAAGATTTTCTCTTCATGCATTACAGTGTGACCTTGCTTGCAGCAAAGGCCTTTTGTTGCCTTTCTGCTGATTCATCAATCCAGCTGCCTTTAGAGGCCCCTTCTCTATGTTATCTCTTCCTAGCCTTGAATCACAGGTGTCCTCAAACTCTTATCCTGTCCAAAACTGGTTTCGCTGCATCTATTAGCTATTCTTTTCTTTACTTTGGAAAATTTAATGTAAGCCTATAAAATAATGCAATAAAACTGATTTTTTAGTTAACCATTTGCTAGACCTATCGTATTTGCTTTTATATTCTAATTTATGCTTAATCTAATGTTTTAGAAGCTTTTAATTACTTTCTATGGCTCGTATGCTAATTTGCTATTCTCTTATGCTAATAAAAAATTTTCCTTCTACACCTTCCACCCCTTTTAGTTCTGTACCTGAATTTCTGGATAGTTTTGTTCTGCCCCAACTTACAGAATATGATAATGTCATGTTAGAGACCTGGGACCTCATGTATAAACAGTGCGTACATACAGAAATGTTCAGCTCACGATGTATAAAACCTACACTTGACGTAAAACCATGCACTTTTCCACGGTACCTCATACCTTGTTGTACGCAAGTTCTCTGCTCGGTTTTGCAGACTGGCGGCACCCAGCATCAAAGCAATGCTATTGTTCCTGTGTGGTTACTCCTTATTTTCCTGACGTGGCTTTATAAATACACTGAAACTAACTGCATATTGTTTATTAGTGTAATGCATCTGATTGTAATTAACTTGTAACAATATAATGGTCCAGGGAATAGCCATAGTATTCCAAATACCATAACTGTTTTAGCATTGTTACTGTAATTTCACCTTCTTCTTCTTTCAGCTGCTCCCGTTAGGAGTTGCCACAGTGGATCATCTTTTACCATATTACTCTCACTGCACCACTCAGAGTATTTATATCACTGTATCTGAGTGTGAATCATAGCAGCAGCTGATCGGAAAGAGAATTATTGGTATACAGCTTCAAGAACACACTACCTCAGCCACGGCAAAACGTTTCAAATCTTTTTCTGTACAGACCTCTTGGATCAGAAACAGTTTCATCCCAAGAACTTTGAACGCACTCAATCAAGTGCTCCTTGTAGAACTGTTTGTACTTATAAGTACAATTACCTCGCTGTAAACTTGCATTACAGTTATAATATTACACAACCTGTGCCACTTTATAAAGCGCGTATTTACATATGATGACGATATAATTTTTAAGATGAAATTCAGCAAAATATGTTTATTATATTATACAGATAAAACTTGAACTTCATTTAAATAATCTATATTCTTCACTGGGAATGTCGTGAAGGATAGAATACTTAAACATGTACTACGAAGATATTTCAATGTTCCTTAAATGTTTTGCAGAATTGGCGCTCTAAGGTTACAGATGGCTTAATGTCTATTACAGAGCTGATTGTGTGGCGATCGGTTACTTGGAGACAGAAAAAAAGGACTGCAGGGGCGGCCACGGCAATATATATTGAATATAAAACAGAGAGAGAAAATAACAACACAGCTAAAAATGCAGCGGCAAATTTTGACAAAAGTTAAACGCTTGTGTCATGAGCACGAGGCGGCTAAGCAGTGTCCGCAACGGACATGGCCATCCACCGTGCATAAGATACCATATTGACATTGGCGGGCGAAGGGGCCACCGATTCTTTCTCTGCTCAGGGCAGCCACAAGCCTAGAGCCACCCATGAGTACTGCTGCAATAAATAATTTCATCGATCACTGCGCCGTGAAACCCATGTTTAATAACATGCTTTAACTCCTATCATCATGAAATGATATTACATATACATCTCAGTATTTTAGTTATTCAGAGAGCTGTAATATCATGAATGTAATGGATTCTGTGTCCTGTCGGAGGAAGAGAGCCGGTTTAAGAAGCAAGTAGTGATTCACACACATAGAGCACATAGAAGATCACATACAAAACAAAGCATTTAACGTGCTATACTTTAATTATGATGTGATTTGAGAAATTGGTTAATTAAACGATTTTAAGATGAAGTTTATGATGTTCAACTTTAATGACAAAATAAACTACGTGATTAAAGTGGAAATTTCGAGATTGAAGTTGACATTTCGTGCTTTTTCCCCACTGTGTGCCTTTTTTTTCTCTGTACCCTAATAAGCTTTCATATGACACTCAGACAGTGGGCTACAACTCGTCTTTTCACGGTGACTTTGATATGTGATTTCTTTTTTATTTCCGGCACTGTGCGACTTTTTGAACTTGAGCTTTCAAGTTTCTCCAACACGCTATGTCACTCGATCAACTTCCTTTTGTTGATTATACCACGGTTTAATTAAACAAATAGTATGTTTTTCCTTTGCCTCCACTTGGTATTCGCTGAAATTTTTATATTTTTCCCTGTGCTTTTGCCATTGTCTTTTCACAGAAGGCTGAGCTTAAGGGCGATTTATATTGTTTTGCATATTCAAAGAGGCGTAGTTCTGGGGGGAGTTGGGCCGTTACATGAAGCGGGTGCACGAGCGTTACTTTTCAAGCTGACCGGGATTTTTGTAGCGGAAGAACGTGGAAGTTGGAGTATGCACAGATTCCGGCACCTGGATTTTTCTGTGCATAAGCTTTTGTGCTTACACCATGTTATAGTGCGAATTCAGTGCATGGCGTTATACATGAGGCCCCTGGAGATGAAAAAACCTTTGAGGACATGAAATTTGGAAGGTCACCACAAATGCTTCCTTCCTCCATATTATTGACAAACCTAAATTCCAGCATTAACACTGCCTTAATTACACATTTACAGATTTACAAAGCAAAAGGTGCTTAAACTATAGTCCCTTGTCACTGATCAGTGTAGATGTCAAATTGACAGCTAAAATACTGACCCACAGACAACAAACAATAATACACACTGTAAATTAATACACTCTGATAAAACTCATCTGACAATTTCAGGTGTTTATTACTGATCCGGCTTCCACTCTTCCTTCAGACGTGGCCAGCTTATGTTTAGATGACAGAAAAAATCTTAATGGGTCTTACCTTTGGCAGGCCTTAAAATAGTTTTGGTCCTGAATTCATCAGGATGGTTCAACTTATATACTCTACCCCTAAATAAGTAATCATTTAGTGATTACTCCCCCTTTCTGAATTCAAAAAGGTTCCAGACAGTGCTGCCCATTGTCTTCCTTCCATTTTTGTTTTGTCTCTTAAGTCTTTTGCCATAGTGGCACATAATTCTTATTATTTTTCTCCCATTGATATTGGTAATTCACCACATTATATCTCCCTGTATGCAAATCATGTGCTCCCATATCTTGGACATACTGCTGTAGTATTTAGTTTATCAAATTTAAAAATATTTTGGGTTACTAAATTAATTGTATGAAATAAGGTTTTTACTCTCTCCATTCTCAGATTTGCCCCAGAAATATCTGTGACTAAGCAGTTTACTCAATATGTAAGGACATATTTCCTCTGTTAAACAAAATAGTAACTTCTAATTATTTTAAGGTCATTAATCTGGTCTTGGAATTAACTTTCTCTGGCTTTACAAGCACTTGAAACTATTATTAAAAAGAATTTTGCTCCCTAATTCAACTTATTTAACACTATGATACCAATCTCCCCCCACACAGCTATTGGTCATTCTCATAAAAATTAGAATTACAGTTTATCTGGAATGACTGGGGACCCAAACTAAAACATAATATCCTTGTTCATGCCTGGAAGAATGGTGGCCTCTCACTACCTGATCTCCAACTATATCACTGAGCATTTCTTTTCTGCTCCCTTGCTGTATAGTTAAATCCATCAGTATCTCCTTCCTGGTTCCAAATTAAAAAGTCCCTAGTACATTCAATCACTTTGAAAGACCACCCATTCTTAAAAATTAAGCAAAGATCTCTCAAATTACATATGAGTGCTATTGCTGCTTACCAAGGCTATTTTAGTTTTGCTTTTTTATATTAGTTTTTATTTCTATATTTTTTTTGACCTTACTTGGAAATTCAGTTAAGTTTTAGTTCTCCTTCATTGTATATTTTTTAGTTTTAATTAAATTTTTAATTTCGCAAAGACATTTCTATTTTAGTTTCATATCAGTTAGTTTTAGTTTTAGCAATTATGGTATAGTTACAGAGCTACTATGGAGTTTAGTTTTGTGTCACAATCAGACAGAACTGTATACTTAACGGGTTTGGATAAAATATTAGTTTAATTTTTTTTGGAAGCTTACTACACTACATGATTTACTATCTGGTTTTGTTTTTGTCTGATTAAAAACAAGCATAATCAAAACCAGATATTAACAATTTTATGTCAATGTCAGTGTAAATTTATTTATATAGCACATTTAAAACTACATAGTAATGTTTTGGCCAAAGTGCTTTACAATCATAGAATAAAAGAAAAACAAAACAATTAACATAAAACATAAAAAGAAATAAAATATATGAAAATAAAATAGGGAGGCACGGTGGCGCAGTGGTAGCGCTGCTGCCTCACAGTTCGGAGACCTGGGTTCGCTTCTCGGGTCCTCCCTGTGTGGAATTTGCATGTTCTCCCCGTGTCTGTGTGGGTTTCCTCCCACAGTCCAAAGACATGCAGGTTAGGTGGATTGGTGATTCTAAACTGGCCCTAGTGTGTGCTTGGTTTGTGGGTGTGTTCGTGTGTGTCCTGCTGTGGGTTGGCACCCTGCCCAGGAGTGCCCTATGTTGGCTGGAATTGGCTCCAGCAGACCCCCGTGACCCTGTGTTCGGATTCAGTGAGTTGGAGAATGGATGGATGGATGAAAATAAAATAAGATACATAATAGAAATCATGTAATATAATCACAAAGAGGAAACCATCAGTATTACTGAAGGTCACGGAATACAAGTGAATAGAAATGAGTTTTTAATCAAGTTTTGAACAGTTCAATTGTGGATGACTCCTTTATATGATGAGGTAAAGAGTTCCACAGGCGAGGCGCAGCAGCTGCAAAAGCCCTGTCCCCTTTGGTTTTACACTTGGTACGAGGGACAACCAGAGAAAACTGACCAGAAGATCTAAGCACTCTGGATGGCTGGTGTAAAACACACAATTCAGCTAAATAGGCAGGAGCAAGCCCATGTAAAGATTTAAAAACTAGCAGCAAGATTTTAAAATCTATTCAAAAACTGACAGGCAGCCAGTGTAAAGAAGCTAAAATAGGAGAAACAGAGTCATACTTTCTTTCCCCAACCAGAAAGCGAGCGGCAGCATTTTGGACCAGCTGTAACCTGTGTATCAGAGATTTGTTAATCCCAGAATACAGCGAGTTGCAGTAATCGAGGTGGGAAAAAATGAAAGCATGAGTAGCTTTCTCAAGATCCCTAGAAGATAAAAAAGGCTTTATCTTACCTAGCAGACAAAGTTGGAAAAAGCAACTCTTGACTACAGAATTTACTTGTTTCTCAAAAGAGAGGTTACTATCAAAAGTAACACGAAGATTGCAGACTTGAGGTTTGGAAAATACAGAGAAAGAGCAGAGAAGTCCAAGACCAATTTGGGCTTTAGCGGATGGGCCCACTATAAGCACCTCCACTTTATTTTGATTTAGATCAAGAAAATTATTAGCCATCCAGGATCTTAGTTCAGACAGACAGTTGTGGAGTTGATTGGTTGCAGAGTTGCAGACAGGAATATAAACCTGAGTATCATCATACTGGCATAGCAGTGAAAAAAAATATAAAATTTCCTAAAAATCGCTCCAATAGCGCAAAGGTATATAGAGAATTAAATAGGACCCAAAATGGATCCTTGAGGAACACCATATTTAAGAGGAGCAGTAGATAAAAAAAAGGAATTAAAAGTCACTGAAAAGTGTCTACCAGTTAAATATGACCTGAACCAGTTAAGAGCAGCCCCTTTAAGCCAAACAAGATGTTCAAGCCGCATCAGCAATATTTCATGGTCAATGGTGTCAAAGGAAGTGGACAGGTCAAGGAGGAAAAGGACTGCTGCATCACCTGAGTCAGTAATAAGAGAGATATCGTTGAACACTTTCAGGAGTGCCATTTCAACACCATGATAACGCTTAAAGCCAGACTGGTTGATCTCAAATAAATTATTGGAGTTAAGGTGATTGGCCAATTGATTATAAAAAATTATTTCTAGAATTTTAGCCAGAAATGGCAGTTGGGAAATTGGACGAAAATTGACTAAAATTCCAGGATCTAATTCTGCCTTTTTTAGACGGGGACGGACTGCAGCATGTTGAAAAAATGAGGGCACAACCCCCAAACTAATAGAATCATTTATAATCGCTAGTAAGGATGGCCCCAACACATCAAAGGCTTCCACTAAGAGACGTGGTGGAACAATATCGAAAGGGCTGGAAGCTGGTTTAAGGGTGTCAATAGTTCTTTTTAGCTGTGAAAGTGAGACTAGATCAAAGGAGGTAAGAAGACAATATCGGGGCAGATCATAACTTGGTTCTGCTTCAGCCTCACTACAAACCAAGAGTGAAGGCGCTACCTACAACCATTTCAGGAAATGGTCCTCTGAGGCAGAGCAGGCTCTGAGAGACTGCTTTGGAACTACAGACTGGGATATAGTGTAGGGGTCACATAGTGAGAACATTGAAGAGGCTGTTGACTGCACAACTGATTACATCGACTTCTGTATGGACACTGTAACTCCAGTAAGAACAGTATGTTGCTATGCTAACAACAAGCCATGGATTACAAGTGACATCAAGGGCCTTTTGAACCAGAAGAAAAGGGCTTTTAAAGGCAGTGATCAGCATGAGCTCAAGCGCGTGCAGAAGGAACTCCGCGTCCAGCTCAGGGCGGCGAAGGAACAGTACAGGAGAAAGCTGGAGCAGAAGTTGCAGAATAACAGCATGAAGGAAGTGTGGGATGGGATGAAGATCATCACTGGCTGCAGCTCAAAGCGGGGTGCCACCATCCAGAGAGACGTGGAGAGAGCAAACCAAATGAACAAATTCTTTAACAGGTTTGACCACCCTAACCCACTCTCACCTCGGAGTACTTCATCCACCAACCATCCTTCTGCTGATACCAGCATAGGTGAGACATCCCCACCCACAATTACAGCAGCACATGTGAGCAGAGAGCTGAGGAGACTTCGTGCCAGTAAAGCAGCGGGTCCAGATGGAGTATCGCCATGACTGCTGAAGGCCTTTGCGTTGGAACTGGGGAGTCCTCTACAGCGCATCTTCATCCTGAGCCTAGAACAGGGGAGAGTCCCGAGGCTTTGGAAAACATCTTGTATCACCCCAGTCCCAAATGTATCACATCCTAGTGAGCTGAATGACTTCCAGCCTATTTCTCTGACGTCACATGTGATGAAGACCATGGAGCGGCTGCTGCTTCACCACCTGAGGCCACAGGTCCGCCACGCCCTTGACCCTCTGCAGTTCGCATACCAGGAGAAGGTGGGAGCGGAGGATGCCATCATCTATATGCTACAACGATCCCTCTTCCACCTGGACAGAGGCAGTGGTGCTGTAAGAATTATGTTTCTGGACTTCTCTAGCGCCTTCAACACCATCCAACCTCTGCTTCTTAGGGAACAGGTGACTGAGATGGGAGTATACTCACACCTGGTGGCATGGATCGTGGACTATCTTACAGACAGACCTCAGTATGTGCGTCTTGGGAACTGCAGGTCTGTCATTGTGGTCAGCAACACAGGAACGCCGCAGGCGACTGTACCTTCTCCAGTCTTGTTCAGCCTATATACATCAGACTTCCAATACGACTCGGAGCCCTGCCACGTGCAAAAGTTCGCTGATGACACTGCTATCGTGGGCTGCATCAGGAGTGGGTAGGAGGTACAGGAAGCTAATCAAAGACTTTGTTAAATGGTGTGACTCAAACCACTTACACCTGAACACCAGCAAAACCAAGGAACTGGTGGTGGATTTTAGGAGGCCCAGGCCCCTCATGGACCTCGTGATCATCAGAGGTGACTGCGTGCAGAGGGTACAGACCTATAAATACCTGGGAGTGCAGCTGGATGATAAACAACAACATTTATTTATATAGCACATTTTCATACAAAAAGCAGCTCAAAGTGCTTTAAATAATGAAGAATAGAAAAATAAAAGACACAGTAAGAAAATAAAATAAGTCAACATTAATTAACATAGAATAAGAGTAAGGTCCAATGGCCAGGGTGGACAGAAAAAACAAAAAAAACTCCAGATGGCTGGAGAAATAAAATAAAATCTGCAGGGATTCCAGATCATTAGACTGCCCAGTCCCCTCTGGGCATTCTACCTAACATAAATGAAACAGTCCTCTTAGGATTTAGGGATAAAGTTGGGCACTTTCAGCTACATTATCTGTATGAAAATGTGCTATATAAATAAAAGTTGTTACACCCACCACCTGCATGTCCTCTCTCACCACATCCATAAACCTTCTGTTAGGCCTTCCTCTTTTCCTCTGGCCTGGCAGCCCTATTGTTAATATCTTTTTCCCAATATACCCAGCATCTCTCCTTTGCACATGTCCAAACTAACACAATCTTGCCTCTTTGACTTTGTCTCTCAACCGTCCAACTTGAGCTGACCTTCTAATGTACTCATTTCTAATCTTGTCCATCCTCACCATATCCAATACAATCTTAACATCTTTAACTCTGCCACTTTCAGCTGTGTCTCCTGCTCTCCGGTCAATGCCACCATCTCCAACCCATATAGCATAGCTGGTCTCACTACTGTCTTGAAGACCTTCCCTTTCACTCTTGCTGATACTCATCTGTCACAAATCACTCCTGACACTCTTCTCTACCCATTCACCCTGCCTTCACTCTCTTTTTCACCTCTCTTCCACAATTCCCCATTACTCTGAATTGTTGAAGTATTTAAACTCATCCACCTTCACCATACACCCTGTATCCTCACCATTCCTCTGACCTCCCTCTCATTCACACACATGTATTCTGTCTAGTTCTTACTGACCTTCAGTCCTCTCCTCTCCAGAGCAAACCTCCAACTCTCCAGGGTCTTCCTGACCTACTACCTACTCTCACTACAGATCACAGTGTCATCAGCAAACATCATAGTCCATGGGGACTCCTGTCTAATCTTGTCTGTCAACCTGTTCATCACCATTGCAAATAAGAAAGGGCTCCGAGCCGATCCCTGATGTAATCCCACCTCCACGTTGAATTCATCTGTCACTCCTACTGCAGTTCTCACCACATTCACACCTCCCTCGTGCATATCCTGTACAACTCTTACATACTTCTCTGTCACTCCCGACTTCCTCATAAAATATCACAACTCCTCTCGAGGCACCCTGTAATATGCTTTTTCCAGGTCCACAAAGATGCAATGCAACTCCTTCTGGCATTCTCTATACTTCTCCATCAACACCCTCAGAGCAAACATTGCATCTGTAGTGCTCTTTCCTGGCATTAAACCATACTGCTGCTCACTAATCATCACCTTCCTTCTTAACCTAGCTTCCACTTAACCTAGTCTTTCCCATAACTTCATGCTATGGCTTATCAATTCCATAACTTCATGCTATGGCTTATCAATTTTATCTCCCTGTAGTTAGTACACCTCTGCACATCCCCCTTATTCTTAAAAATCAATACCAGTACACTTCTTCTCCTCTCAGCAGGCATCCTCTCACTTTCCAAGATTCCATTAAACAATTTGGCTAAAAACTCCACTGCCATCTCTCCTAAACATCTCCATGCTTCCACAAGTATATCATCTGGACCATCGTTTTTTCCATTCTTCATCCTTTTCATAGCTGTCCTTACTTCCTCCTTTCTAATCCATTGCACTTCCTCAATTACTATCTCCACATCATCTCTCTCTCCCATTCTCTTCATTCATCAGCCTCTCAAAGTACTCTTTCCATCTGCTCAACACACTCTCCTCGCTTGTGAGTACATTTCCATTTTATCCTTTATTACCCTAACCTGCTGCACATCTTTCCCAGCTTGGTCCCTCTGTTTAGCCCTCTGGTCCTTTTCTTCCTTCTTAGTGTTCAGCCTCTCTTACAACTCATCATACGTCTTTTCTTTAGCCTTCTTCACCTCTCTCTTCCCCATACACTTTATCTCCTTGTTGTCTACTTTCTGCATCTCTCTGACTATCCCACTTCTTCTTCGCCATCCTCTTCCTCTGTATACTCTCCTGTACTTCCCCATTCAACCACCAGGTTTCCTTTTCTTCATTCTTGTCCAGATGTTACACCAAGCACCCTTCTTGCTGTCACTCTTACTACTTCTGCTGCAGTTTCCCAGCTGTCTGGCAACTCTTCACTGCCACCCAGTGCCTGTCTTACCTCCTCCCTGAACTCAACCTTGCAGTCTTCCTTTTTCAATTTCCACCATTTCATCCTTTGCTCTGCCCTCCCTCTATTCCTCTTCTTCTTGATTTCCAATGTCATCCTACAGACCACCATCCTATGATGCTTAACTACACTTTTCCCTGACACCACTTTGCAGTCTTTAATCTCCTTCAGATTGACTCTTCTGCATAGGATATAATCTACCTGTGTGCATCTTCCTCCACTCTTTTTTTTTTATATATTTTCAATATTTAATTTTTATCATTCATTACTTCCCAATATTGTTGGAAGTGCAATGTATGAAATGTCTTCTCAGAAAGAACAATCAAAACTGTTCAAAGTCAGGACAACATTAAAAAACAAACAAAAAAAAACCAAACAAACAAACGATGAATAGAATGAATAGAAGGTAATGGGACAAATCCAAAACCAAAATAAAAATTGTGGTTTAAAAAGATTAATGAAAGGTCCTTAGAAAAGGTTTCTTAGAAGTGACTTTTAACATCTGCGGTCACTAATAAGGACATATTTGGTTTTTTTTTTTTTTTTTTTTTTTATTAATTTTATTACAATCCATACAAAGCAATCAAGTTTTTACAAAAAGAAAAATTGAGTTAAGAACAGATCGATCCCCACCTCTGAGAGAAAGAGCAAGCCAAACAGCGTAAAATTTAAGGCTTGTAAACATACCTAAATTAATAAATTCTCTGTGCTTTATGAACTTATTTTAAAATATTACTGATTAGATCCTGCCATGTTTTGAAAAAGTCTGTAGATCCTCTAACTGAGTATTTGATTTTTCCAATTTCAAATAATATAACACATCGGTTTCCCACTGACTTAAAAGAGGAGAGTTTGGGTTCTTCCAGTTTATCAGAATAAGTCTGCGTGCCAACAGTGTAGTGAATGCAATCACAATTTGTTTGTCTTTCTCCACTTTAAGCCCCTCTGGAAGAACCCCAAACACAGCTGTTAATGGGTTAGGAGGGATTGTGAGTCCAAGGCTGTCTGAAGGTAATTAAAAATTTTGTCCAGAATAATGTTAATTTGGTGCAGGCCCAGAACATGTGACCCAGTGAGGCTGGGGCTTGGTTGCAACGTTCGCAGGTTGGATCATGCCCTGGAAACATTTTGGAGAGTTTTAGTGAGACAGATGTGCTCGATATATAATTTTGAGTTGTATAATTGTATGCTTTGCATATGGAGCTCGAGTGAATTCTCTGCATTGCTACTTTCCACTCCTTTTCTGATATATTAATTGAGAGATCTTTTCCCAGTGTCCTCTTGGATCTTTGAAAGGAAGGGATTGTAAAATGATTTTATATATTGTAGAGATGGAGTCTAATCCTTGAGATTGAGCAATATTTTTCCAGCATGGATGAGGGTGCAAGATGAGGAAAATCTGGAAGGTTCTGTTTAACAAAGTTCCTGATTTGAAGATAGTGAAAGAAATGTGTAGCTGGAATGTTAAATTTGGAATGTAATTGTTCATAGGATGCAAAGACGTTGTCTATATAAAGATCTCTAAGCAAGTTAATTCCAAATTTTTCCAGATATTAAAACTGCATATGTTTGTGAAAGTTGAAAGAGGTGGTTCTCTTGCAGAGGTGCCACAGATAGAAGCTTCTCCGTCTTAAAATGCTTTCTACATTGGTTCCAGATTCTAAGTGAGTGGAGCACAATTGGGTTATTAGTGTATTGCCGATAACGTGTGTTTATTGGAGAGCAGAGCAAGGAATACAAAGAAGTACTGCAGGATTTTACTTCTATTGCGGTCCAAGCCTGTGTATGTTCTTCTATTTGTGTCCAGGTTCTTATCGCCTGTATATTTGCTGCCCAGTAATAAAACTGGAAGTTAGGTAGAGCCATGCCGCCTTCTGCCTTTTGTCTTTGTAGGGTCGCTCTTTTGATGCGTGGATGTTTTGAATTCCAAATAAATGAGGTTATTGTTGAATCTAATTGCTTAAAGAATGATTTATTAATGTATATTGGGATGTTTTGAAATAAAAAGGAGCTTAGGAAGAATATTCATCTTAACAGTGTTAATTCTTCCAGCTAGTGTGAGATGAAGGGTTGACCATCTATGCAAGTCTTGTTTAATTTTTTCCATGCAGACGCGAAATTTTGTTGATAAGAGCTTTATGTTTACTTGTGATGTTTACCCCGAGGTATTTAAACTGTTCTGCAATGATAAAAGGTAGGGTATCTAATCTAATATTATATGCTTGAGAATTCACTGGAAAGAGTACACTTTTATTCAGATTAATTCTGAGACCAGAGATCTTTTGAAATTCTGTGAGTGCTGCTAAGACTGCAGGCACAGAATTTTCTGGGTCCGATATATACAGTACCATATCATCTGCATATAATGAGATTTTCTGTTCCAGTCCTTCTCTGCTAATCCCCTTTATCTGATCAGTATTTCGACAATGTATTGCCAGTGGTTCAATGGCAATGCAAACACAGCGGTGACAAGGGCATCCTTGTCTAGTGCCACGCTCTAGTTTAAAGTAGTCTGAGCAAATGTTATTGATGCAAACTGAAGCTTCTGGGTTAGTATACAGTAATTTAATCCATGCACAAATGTTCGGGCCAAACCCAAACTTCTCCAATGTAGTAAAAGGTATTTCCATTCAATCATGTTGAATGCTTTTTCTGCATCCAATGATAATAATATTTCTGGGGTGTTTGATTTAGTTGGTGAGTATATTACATTAAACAGGCGTCGAAGATTTGAAGATAAGTGTCGGCCCCTAATAAATCCAGTTTGGTCTTGTGATATTACGAGGGAGCACTTTCTCCATCCTTCTAGCTATGATTTTAGAGAGTATTTTAACGTCGTTATTCAGAAGTGAAATTGGTCTGTATGATGCACATTGTAATAAGTCCTTATTTTGTTTTGGAAAGACAGTGATTAGTGCTTGGCGAAAGGTTTGTGGAAGAGATTGGTTATCTCTGGCTTCTGTAAATGTTGCTAATAGGAGGGAGCTAGCTGAGCGAGAATTTCTTGTAAAACTCTGCAGGGTAGCCATCAGGGCCTGCTGCTTTTCCACCTTGGAGTGACTTTATAGCATCTAGCAATTCTGATAATGCCAGAGGTTTATCATGTTCCTCCACACTAAAAGCTTCTATTTGTGGTATCTGTAATGTATCCAGAAATGCATTAGATTGTATATTGTCTTCTTTAAACTCAGTAGTATATAGGGATTTACAGTAATCCCTCCTTGATCGCGGGGGTTGCGTTCCAGACCCCCCCGCGATAGGTGAAAAATCCGCGAAGTAGAAACCATATGTTTGTATGGTTATTTTTGTATATTTTAAGCCCTTATAAACTCTCCCACACTGTTAACATTATTAGAGCCCTCTAGACATGAAATAACACCCTTTAGTCAAACGTTTAAACTGTGCTTCATTACAAGACAGAGATGGCAGTTCTTTCTCACAATTAAAAGAATGCAAACATATCTTATCTTCAAAGGAGCACCGTGAAGAGCAGATAATGTCAGAGAGCGAGCTCGCTAAGAAAAGCAAACAATCAAAAAATCAATACCTGCTTTTAAGTATAAAAAGCACGCGATAAAGCGCATTTTGTAGAGGAGCGCCCTATCTTCTAGGCAAACAGCCACTGTGTAAACAGCCCCTCTGCTCACACCCTCCGTCAGGCAGAGAGAATGAGAGACAGAGAGAAGCAAACAAAACAAGCGCCACGCGGGAAGCATATCTTATAGCATTGAGGAGTTTTAGTTAATATGTAATACATGCTCTGATTGGGTAGCTTCTAAGCCATCCGCCAATAGCGTCCCTTGTATGAAATCAACTGGGCAATCAAACTGAGGAAGCATGTAACCTAAATTAAAAGACCCATTGTCCGCAGAAAGCGGCGAATCAGCGAAAAATCCGTGATATATATTTAGATGTGCTTACATTTAAAATCCGCGATAGAGTGAAACCGCGAAAGTCAAAGCGCGATATAGCGAGGGATTACTGTATAGTAGTATCTGAAAGTGTGCATTATATTTTTGTGTTCGATGATTTTTTCTCCATTTGTGTTAGTGATTACTGAGATTGCATTGTGCACTTCTTGCTTGTGAATTTGTTGAGCTAAAAGCTTATTAGCTTTCTCTCCATGTTCATAGTAATGATGTCTGGATTTGTAAATTAGTTGTTCAGTTTCTTTAGTTGTCAAGAGGTTTAATTCTGAATGTAGAGCCTGCCTCCTCCTATGTAGAGTCTCGCTTGGTAGTCTGGCATGTTCTTCATCTATTTTAGTAATTTCGCTTTTTATCTCTGCTACTTTCTTCTTCGGATTTATTTCTGTGGGAAAGATATGAGATAATCTGTCCTCTTAAGAAGGCCTTAAGAGTTTCCCAGAGTATTCCTGCAGAGATCTCGGGGGATGTATTTGTCTCTAGAAAGAATTTGATTTGTTTGGATATAAATTCAGTACAATTTTCGTCAGCTAATAGAAGCGGGTTGAGGCGCCATCTGTGGGGTGAGTGTATGGGGCTTAGTAAATTTAGCTCCAAGATCATAGGTGCATGGTCAGAAATAACAATAGCATCGTATTTGCAAGATTTAATCTTAGGCAAGAAGTTATTATCTATAAAGAAGTAATCAATCCTTGAGTAGCAATGATGTACTGGTGAGTAGAAAGAATATGTTCTTGAATTTGGGTTTAAAAACCTCCAGGGATCTGATAAGTTGTGATCAGTTATAAACTTTGTAATTATCTTTGCAGTGTTAGATGCCTTCCCCCTGTGGAGGAAGTCCTATCTAAAAGTGGATTTAAAACACAATTAAAGTCCCCAGCCATTATAACTTTATGAGTGTTCAGATTGGGAATGGATGCAAATAAATTTTGTATAAATTCCTTATCATCAACATTAGGTGCATAAACATTTATCAAAATCATTTTACAGTTAGATAAGTCTCCCATGACCATTACATATCTCCCTTCAGGATCCAATACTACATCTGATGCTACAAATGGTACTGTTCTATGTATGAGAATTCCCACACCTCTAGTTTTCTAAAACTAGAATGGAACATTTGACCAGTCCAGTCTTTTTGCAGCGGAACTGATCCTTGCTTAGTAAGTGGGTTTCCTGTAAAAATACTATTTTAGCATTTAGACCTGTTAGGTGAGAAAGTACTTTCTCTTTAATTCGTGATTCAGGCCTTTAACATTCCAGCTTACGAAGTTAACTGTCCCATCATGGAGACACTGATTCTGAGTTTTTGATGTCATTTTATAGTCTTAACTGGAAGTGAGATAGTTTAGGTCTTAATTTCCTATTTCCCAATGCTGCCATGCAGCTTATTATTACGTTGATAGTTATAATTATAAAGATTGAGAGGATAGATTAGGTATAGATCAAGCCTGCTCTCTTTCTCTCCCCCCCTTAACCCCCCACCCTCCCTTTTGCCTCCCCAAGTGAGGCTAAAACCCACTTCACGCAGTCCCAGTCCTCTGACATACCCAGAGACAGAGCACGTCCAAAGCACAACAAGCCCCCATGCAGCGGTGCTTTAGGGTTAAAAGATAGAGATATCTGTTACCAATATAGTCTTTAAAAAAGAAAAAAAAAAAAAGAATTTTGCACTTAAAATATATATATAGTCTTCAGCAATTTTAGTGCATTAAGATGATACACCCAGATAATAAACCCGGGATGGTGTTAAAGATGTGTCCAAAATAAGCATAACAAGTCTTAATGCAGTAATAGCAATAACAGTAAACCAAGGGTATGATATTGAACAGTCTCGTTTAGGGTAGAGATGAAATAATTAGAAAAGAAAAAAAAAAAGGAAAAAGTAATTAAGCACAATAAAACATAAACAGATAGCCCCTAGTAATACTAAGTAATAATAAGAATATATGAGAATATATGCTGATAAAAACCCGTATTTTAAAACGAATAGATCAGACAGTAGATTATTAATCCTAGCTTTATCATTTACGCCATGACTCACTATTATGTATCAGAATAGTCCCGGGATCAGCTTTCTTAATTCATTTTCTGCTTCTTCCTTGCTAGCGAAGACATAGAATTGACCCTGCCATTCCACTTTCAGTTTTGCCGGATACAGGAGGCTGTATTTGACACTGGCTTGCCGTAGCCGCTGTTTAATATTATAGAAGGCTGCGTTTAGTAGCTGTTGCTGGAGAGAAGTCAGGGAAGATACGAATGTGGTTATTTTCATATATAATATCTTCCTTGTTTCTGAAGAGTGCCATCACCTCTAGCTTAAATGATAATCGTTCAAAACGAACTATAAAAGATCTTGGTCGGGGTGTGACGGTGTTTGATCGCACGCTGTGTAAGCCGCTGCTATCTCAGATTCTGCTTTAAAGTCGTCCCCGATTATTTTAGAAAAAAGTTCAGCTGCGAATTTCACAGGGTTTGAACTTTCTCGATTCTCCGGCAGACCTTCAATTCTGACATTATACCTTCTACTCCCATCTTCTAAAGCAGCCAGTCTGTCTCCAAGTTTTTCTCCGAGTTTTTTGCATTCGGAACTGACATTTACTGCTCTTTCCTCGGCACTGGCAGCTAAATGTTCGGTCATTTCAATCCGATTCGTGAATGTCTCCTTGAAATCCTCCAATTGATCAGTCAGCGTGCTCAGTTTAACCGAGTTTTCCTGAATGCGCTCTTCAATTTTACACAGCACCTGTCAAAGCTCAAGTTGCACCTCTTGACGTAGCCATTCATTGGCCTGTTTCATCTCCTGTTTCAATTCCTGTTTCAGTCTCTCAAGTGCCTTTGCCATTGCTTTCTCATCTTCCTCCACTCTTGTATGTCACCCTATGTTCCTCCCTTTTCTTAAAATACGTATTCACCCCAGCCATGCCCATCCTTTTGGCAAAATCCACTATCCTCTGACCTTCCTTATTTCCATCCTTGACACCATACCTACCCATCACCTCCTCATCTCCTCTGTTTCCTTCACCAACATGTCCATTTAAATCTACTCCAATCACCACTTTCTGTCCCTTGGGTACACTGTACATCACCTCATCCAACTCACTTCAGAAATCTTCTGTCTAAGACTAACAGCAAGAATATGCATTGAAAAATGAAAACTAAAAATATTTTTAGTAAATTATTATTTTATTTCACTTAGTCTTTCCACCTACCTTAATAGTTTTGTTTAGTTGTAGTTTTTCATTTTGGTTTTGTTTATCATTCTATTTCAGTTTACAAAAATTTTTTTTAATAATAGTTTTAGTTTTGATTTTAGTTTTCATTAAATGTAATAACCTTGCTGCTTACAGTGTTGAAACTTGACCCCCACATTTAATAATTAGTTTCTGCTAGTTGTTAAAAGTCTTGTGTAAATGCCCTTCATGGATTAAACAAGAAATACAGTCACTAGGTTATATCTTTGATGAATCTTGTCTGTATTCATTCCAGAATTTATATAGGTCTTCTAAATTTTCATCTTCCTCCTATATTTATTTCCTACTTAATGCATATATTATAGTATAATATACAGTGTGTGGAGGACTGCCAGCTTCTCATGCCGGTCCTCACCCCCAGGCCGCCAGGAGGAGCTCTCCCGACAGCAGGATAGTGCCCCGAGGTCCAGCAGGGCCTTATGGACTTTGTAGTATTTATACACAGCCCTGCTGGATACCTTGGGGACCACCAGGAGTCGCTGTGGGGGGGCTTATGGGCTCTTTTTTGCCTTATGACCCGGGAGTACGTCACGGTCACGTGACGGGAAGGAATGACGTGCTCCCGGGTTGAAGTAAAGGCCTGATTGCCCTGACCCGAAAAGAATAAGGAACTGTGGACTGTTGGGACAGGAACACCTCCAGGTCAGAGGCTATAAAAGGACGTTGACTCAGTCTAGACACTGAGCTGAGCTGGGATGTAGAGGAGCAAGTGTCTGGGCGAGGAGGAGAGTTTATGGTGATTTATTGTGAGTTTATGAGTAGTGTGGAAGGTGTTTGGTGCACTGTAAAAAATAATAAAGAGTCTTGGACTTTTATCCGGTGTCTGGAGTTGTACCTGAGGGTTCAAGGGAGCACTAGCGCCCCCTACTGCCACACTGGCATAGTTGGCAGGATTCTCTGGCCGTCCGTTGGCAAGGGACCTGCATTAATAATAAATATCGTGTGGGCAGACAACCCTCTGTGGATACACCTCTTTGCACGGAGGCACAACACCAACACTACTGAAAATGCTACAGCGGTGAGCATCATTTCAATTTGGAGAACGATGGGGAAAAAGTCAGGGAAAAAAAAGGTCAGTCCCAGCTGGGTACACGACCTGACGGACGCAGAGAGGACCTGGACCTACCTGACCTAGATAGTCCGGGGGTTCCGACATCCACTACGGAGGTAGGTGCAGGTAAAACGCCCAACGTTTCGGGTTTATTTATATCCTGTTTTGCAGACGCCCACAGACAGAATCGCATGCCTGTCTCACGCTGGCCGCGGCTCCCAGAAGGCAGGCCAGGATGGGAGACGGCTAGTGACGGCCCCATACGAGGACAACAGACTGGTCACCCGCGGAGGATGCCGGGAAGGTGGAGGTCGTTCTGAGTCCTCCGACGAGGTCGTTCGTTCCCCAACTAGACCGAGTCTCCTGGAAGGGGAAAAGAAGGCGAGCGAAGCCACGCTGAGAACTCCGGAAGCCCACGAGGTGAGGGAAATGACTGGACGGCCCTCCGTCGCAGTAGGAGGGGAGAGAGGCAGTCGGCCAGCAACGGCCAACCAGCCCTTGAAGGACTTCAAGACCCGAGAGCCTTTGCGCTCCCCAAATGAGCACGAGCATTCAGCTGCAGAGAGACAAAAGACTAGGCTGGAGCGGAGCCAGAGGCAGTCTGAGGGTATCGTATACAGCTGATCCTGCACCACATAACATAGATATTTGAGAGAGTGCTTCTTTTGTATCTGAGTGCTGTTTTAAAGGATGCATTCTCTGCAGCTGAACCAGCCACAGAGAATGGAAATGCAGCATAATTGATCACATCTTCTACTAGCTTTGTTCTCACCCTTTTTAGCAAACGGAAACTCCATAGTGGTTTGGTGAGATAGGAGAGGACATCAGCATTAATGTGTTGAGCATGTGTGCAGTGATGAACTGTGAAGATAAATGGCTGCAGCTGAATAAACCATCTAGTAAGCCTAGAGTTTGTGTCCTTCTGCCTGCAGTAATAATAAAGTACCTTGATGGGCCACTTAGTTGCCAGGCATTTCTTCGCAATGGTCAGGTAATTGCCCTCCCAATTTTCAACTCAAAACATTATTGGATGCTCCTCATTATCAATAACCTAAGACAAGAAAGCTGCTTAATCTAAATGTGCTAGTATCTGTTTGCAGTATGAAATCTTTGATAAAGTTTGTATTTCTGAAAACACAGTAAAAAGACAGAGAAGCCTTCTGATAAATTGTTTTCACAATCATTACATCAAACTATACTGCGATTTTTATGGAACTTGTTCAAGTCTGTAAAGTCTGCAGCTTTACTGGCAAAATTGGAAGTAGAAATGGATGTAATAACACCAGATCTAAGAAGTCATTGACCTGTTTCTGTGGCCCTGTTCCCAAATATGTTAGCACATCCTCGATCTTTTTCATTTGCAGAGCAACACTCTCCTGCCAAGCCAATCTCCATGGATTGAACTGGTGAGAGACAATGTTTTCTTGTGATGTTGTCAGGCTATCCACAGCAGAATCATCTCCTCTCACTCAAAGCTGCAGAGTTTCCACAAGTGCTGGGATGTTCCAATTGAATTTGAATTTTAGTGATGGGAGCATTACTCTGAGTGAGGTTGTTTCAGGTTGTTCAGAAGGGCATGCAGACAAAAAAAAAAACACACAACCATGTACACTTTAAGTAATGCTTTCAGTGTAAAGCTCCAGAAAGTAGATTCAAGGGTTAGATGTGGGTGAAATGGTGGCTTAGGAGCAAACATCACGCTAGGATAGCCTCTCTCTTTCTCTCATTCTTCCTCTAATTGGCTTGCATGCCTTCACGTCTTCTGACAAGAACTATCAGGGTTTTTACATTGTTTCTCAGAATCTCATTACAAAGTTCTTCACTTATCTCATTTAGCACAGCAGGCTTCTGTATAATACATTCCACTTGGTCACCATGAAACCAGCTTTGGATGAGATTCACAAAGTCTTGTGCCTCCCTGCTTTTATTAGATGATTAGGATCATTCTGCCAGACTCAAAACCTATCCCTCAGGGCAAGGGAAGCTTATAACAGAGCGATGAAGGATTTGCTGCTTCAAAAAGTCATAACCATCGAGCATTTTGAGAGAGATATTTCACTGAGTATTGTCAGTCAAAAAGAGAATCACTTTAGAAGCCCAGTCTTTTCTGATCCAGTGAATCATCGTAGCCATGCATTCAATGTAGAAAAGGAAAAAGTCATCCAAGGAAACCACGTGGCACAAACAGGAACAGGAACCCTATACTCTGGGTGAGGAGGAAGGGGAATATCCTGATTCTGTTGGGCAGCCACCTCAGCTGCTTGCTGATAAGGATCCATACCCCACTTCTTGTACCACTTGTCACATTCAGGCTTCTGAATTACACAAAGAAGGAAGGCAGAAGAGAGCTGGGTACAGAGAAGTTTTTTCTGGCACTTGAAAGAACAGTGTGGTATTGCGGGTCCACAGCTCCCATCAGGAAGGCCAGTTTTAAAATAAATAATCACTGCACTCGCGGCTTAGCAAGGGGGCGTGGTGGTTGTGTGGCTGAAGTGGTTCCCAGGATGATTCGTGATGTGGGTGTTTCTCACCTAAGTGCACAGGTGAGAAATCATCCACATCCATGATTGTTCTTGGGGCTGCTGATTTGCCACAGCTGCCACATCCTCTTCATAAATAGAAGCGCGAGGCGGCTGAGGGGAAAAAAGATTGAAAAAAAGAAAGAGATGGAGGTTGCAGGAGAGCAGGAAGTAGTATGGAGAGAGAACCGGTGTAAGCGAGCAAGAGAGAAAGCATGTGCTCGCAGGCAGACAGCTGGACAGTGAGCTGTAGCAGTGGTGTTTGGCCGACACTCGGTGGGGCAGAAGGAAGCGGCCGCTCCAGCTGAGCAAACAAGGAGCTGGAGTGACCGAGGATGAAAGACGGCTGGCCGTGTAAGGCCGAGGTGGCAGCAGGAGTCGTGGAGTCTTGGGAAGGTGAGCCTCAGCGTGAGCGACCTGGCCGTTGAGGAACCCTAGTCTCGGTCCAGTAAGGTAACTGTACGGAGCCAGGGAACGGAAGGCAACCGGACAGTAGTAAGGTCAGCTGCAGGAAGAACGACTCCCCTGTTGAGAAGCCTGATGGGAGAAGCAGGGGAGCCGCCAGATAAAAGAAGACACCAGCTTTATTTTAAAGGACTGCTTCCAGCATTGTTTTAACCTCGTTTTAAAGGATTGTTGTTTTTCTATTTATTGGATTTTTTAACCTCCACTCTGCACCGGTTTTATGGATTATTTATTTAATAAACAGTTTTTTGAAACACTGCACTATTTATTTGAACACTGTTTCTTTTTGTCGTTGCTTTCAAATGAAAGCATTTTGCACTTAAGGACCATCCCCATGCTCGATTTGTTGTGCCTCACTGTCATGCTCACCGGTAACATTACCGATGGTGTCGGGTTCAGGGCACCTGGAAGCAAGATGGGAGCATGCAGCGAACCTACATCATCACAAACAGTACTGGAGCTTTATTCACTACAGGATCTTTTATTTAAACACACAGCAAATATGACAACTTTCCAGCTGTCTACCTTATTTCAACAATCAACATTCAGATTAAAAGAACTCAAAGGCATCTTCCTCTGGACTATTCAAAGAGAGAAAAGAATAGCATGTAAGTAAGCTGGCTTTAAAATGTTCAAACATTGTGCAATAACTTCCTTATGTGCTACTGTCCACAGCTGATTTTACATGGGTAAATTTAAAGACATTTGAGAATGTATTTCTTTTGTATCAAAGTGCTGTTTGAAAATGTGCTTTCTCTGCAGCTGAACCATCCCAAGAGAAGGAAACATCGTTGCGATTTTTCACAATTTAACAGTATATACATTTCAAAATTGTTCTGATCTTTAATCTTTTGTCTTTGAGAACATATTGAGATATATTGAATATCACACTTTTCATCACAATAATTGCAGTATCAATTTAAGTCCATATTGCCCAGCCATACATTGTATATAGCGCTTTATAAAGTTCTGGAAAGACTTGGCTTGGTGTTGCTGTATCCAGCAGGGGACATTCATTCACCCTGGGAAATGTTTCTTGATGCAGAACTGACTAGAACCAGTACCATCCCTTTTGTATCCATGGTGGAAATAATTACAAGAGAGAGAGAAATATGATACAAAAAGATATATGTATTTAACTTGCTTTAAAAGATAACATTCATTCCCAGTATACAATGCATAATCATGTATACATACTGTATTTATTCAAGCCAGAGAGAAGCCAAGGGACATCCCATCCAGTAAGGATTGTCAGCAGTATAGTGCGATGCATCTGACTTCATGCTGAATCTTCTTCATTATAAACACTCACATAATTACATATTAATAAAACTCTTGTCAGTTATGAGCAACTACCAGACAAACTGTCTAGTTTTTAATACCTTCACCTTTTCTCATTATTTATTAGACTGTGGGTTTTAACCGTATTGATCAAGCAGACAACAGCACCTTTTAAAGTAATCTGCTTGTGTGTCCTTCACATGTTTTCTGCCCATCTCTCTAAACTGACTTTCAACTGTCATTTGTCCATCTATAAAGTAGTCTCTCTCTCTCTCAGGTTAACTGCATGGATTTAAAATATATTGCACATATTATATTGGCATAAAATAACTTTTTTGTTATAGTCACATAAACTGACTATTCTGATTTATTTCAAGATTCATCCTACTTTTCACATGTCCCTTGCGCAAAACACCAAAAGGGACAACCCCTCACTCTTCAATTTTATATCTTAGCAAGACTTTGAGCGAAAGTCAGAAACAGGGGAAAGACTATGATATCGGCAAATTCTAGCAACACCCAATTCATACCCAAGCATTTGATGAGATAATTTAATGCTTGTCAACCCACACGGAACAGGGGTTTTATATTATGATTAACGGCCTTTTTTAAAATTTCCAGAAAAAAAAAAGGTTTGGATTTAGGCTTTAAAGTACAGGGTTATTTTCTAACATTTTTTGCTCTGAAGTTGTTTTAATAATGTTAAAAATTAATTGTATTCTCCTGCATCTCTTTTTGGTTTTACTTGGACGCTACCTTTTTTGGTACAGTTTTTGTTGAACTTTTTGTGGAGTTACTATACAGAGACAACCACTTAATGTAAATGTAATTCCTGAACAGTATAAAGGTTAATATTATGCACTTCCTTGTTGTTTAAGATTTTGGATTTCTATAAAATTAGCATGTTTTTCACTCCTTAAGATGCACCTGACCATTAGACGCACTCAGGTTCAGAGGAGGAAAACGAGAAAAAAATTTTCTGAACCAAGTGGTGTACTAATATATTTAATAAAATATAGTAGAATAATATTTCAACCATGTAAAGTCAACAGCGGTATTAAGAACAATCATCACTGTTATTAACAAATGAGGAAAGACTTTAAAGTTCAAGCACACTTCTAGTTTTCTGGAAACCCCAAGAACTACTTATCCCTAGTGACAGAATTTATGAAGCTCAGTTGCTCACAATTACTTTGCAGGAGCACATACCTATCACGCGGCATAACCTGTCCAAAGCCATCAGGGGACAAAGCACGTTTGGACCAATGCTCCCTGAAGTTATATCACCAGTCTAGTCCCATCTTTATTTGTAATGCCACAAAGCCCTTCATCTGGTCTTTTGTTGCGGGTCTCCACATTGAAAAACGAGAATGCGGTGCAAGTGCAGCCCACGATTCAAAAAATGGCTCTGCATACCTGTTTGTCTCATCTGACAGTAGCTGAAAGGCAGTCTCAGGAAAGAACAGCCTGAAGTAATCCAGCAGCTGGTAATCTGTCGAGTCCAACAGCAAGCCATGCTGTCTTATGAAGTCCGGTATCCAGTTTGGCTCCCATGGATCAATGTCTGGGTATTCCTCCCACACGAACCTTGCCATAGGTGCATCGGCTGCGCGAATGCGCTCAGCTGGGGCAGCATCGGCTGGTGTCTGATCAGCTGATACCAGTTCCTCACTCTCTTGCTCAATCTCCTGATCACTCTCAACAAAATCAGAGTCCGAATGAGTGATAATGTGCAAAACACCATCTACTGAGTATTTTGTTTTCTGCACTCGCTTCGCTCCCTTGTGAGATGCTGATGCCATCTTGCCTTTGTTTACATTTATTTACATTTCATAACTCATGCACACACGAGGGTTAGATGCCGCGTCAATGAGTCTAACATTCTTCCAATCAGAAAGGGAATGCCTGTGACGTAACGATGAGTTTTGTTGCCATTAACAGCTGATTGTCACCCTCTACCCCTGGATGTCAACTTTTGTCGGGTAATACACATCACGGTCTGTGATGCAATATTCGCTCCATAAGACGCCCAGACATTTCCACCCATCTTTTGGGGAAAAAAAAAGTGCATCTTATGGAGCGAAAAATACGGTACTTATATTTTCTTTTAATTATTTTTTTGGATTATTGATTTTCTATTTCAATTTCTCTAATTACAAACTAGCATAGAGATTTGGGTTGATGTCTTGATATTTAACTTTTTTAATTAAGTAGTTCAATATCTTGATCTAATTTTATAGATTAATGTCTTCTAGAGCATACGTCATACCCAAAACCTGACAAAAATGGTTAATGATTTTATTTAAAATAATTAACATTAGAATAATTTAACCAAACAAAGACGGAGACTGTAACGGAGTACCTGGCAGAACTGAGAAGGCTCGCAGAGCACTGTGAATTTAGAGAAAACTTGTCAGATTCTTTAAGACACAGGCTTGTGTGTGGATTGCACAATGAAAATATACAAAAACGACTCTTGACTGAGCGTACATTAACCCTGCCTTGTACTGTAGAAATTGCAGTGTCAATGGAGACAACCACTAAAGATACTCTCAAGCTGCAGCAGAAGATCATGACAGAGTGTAACACGCATAAATTGGAAGCGTCACACGCGAGAAATGCGCCCTGCTACAGATGTGGGAAAAGGTCACACAACGCTTCGGAGTGCTGGTTAAAAGACAAAGTGTGTCGTCAATGTCAGAAACCAGGGCATATTCAGAAAATGTGTAAAACTCGCCCACGTGACAAAAAGTTCGCAAAGAATAAACAGAAACATAAAAACGTGCACGAAATGAATATTGCCACATCAAACTCATCGAAACACGAGCTGGCTTGCTTTGATATCTATGCCCTTAAAGAGGCCGAGAGAAGAATCTTGTGGGTGTCCCTTGAAGTGGAAGGTGTGCCTTTTAAGATGGAGCTGGACACAGGATCAGCCCTGTCAGTGATATGCTATAAGGATTATAAGGAACATTTTGCACATTGCATCCTGGAGACAGTCCCAGTAATGTTGAAAACATATACTGGTGAGAAAATAACACCCTTGGGAACAATTAATGTACAGTAAATGTGAAATATACACGGAAAACACATACATTGCCACTTTATGTAATTAAAAAGGGGGTGTACCACTGTTAGGACTAGAGTGGCTGAAGAAAATACAGTTGGATTGGCAGTCAATCAAAGCCATGCAATCCTTAGAAAAATCAAGCAACCAGTCCATAAATAACAGTTTTAAAGAGCTACTTTCACATTATGCACAGGTTTTTCGGGATGGCATTGGCACATTAAAACATATGAAAGCCCAGATTGTATTAGAAGATAATGCAGTGCCATGGTTTCACAAGGCAAGGCCAGTGCCATATGCCCTACGCCCCACAGAATTGCAAAGACTAGAAAGGCAAGGCATACTGACAAAAGTGGGATGGTCTGAATGGGTGACACCAATTGTGCCAGTCGTTAAGGGTGATTACACTGCGCGCATATGTGGTGACTTTAAGGTGACAGTGAACCCTGTGTTAAAAACTGAACAATATCCCTTACCCCATATAGATGATATCTTTGCATCTCTGGGCAGAGAAGAAAAGTTTTTAAAAATTGACCTTGCACAAGCATACCTACAAATGGAAGTACAGAACTCATCCAAAAAGTATTTGACTATTAACACTACTAAAGGCCTGTACCAGTATAACTGTTTCGTTTTTGGAGTTGCTTCAGCACCAGCCATATGGCAGTAGGCCATAGAACAAGTCTTACAGGGCATTCCTGGCACTCAGTGCTACCTTGATGACATTCTTGTTACAGGGGCTGATGACAGGGAGCATCTAAAGAATCTAGGAAAAGTCCTGAACAGATTAGCAGACTTTGGCTTGAGAGTCAACAAAAATAGGTGTGAATTTTTCAAAAATTCCATTGAGTATTGTGGACACCAAATTGATAAAGAAGGCTTACATAAATGTAAAAACAAAATTGAAGCTGTTCTGAAAGCACCAAAACCCCAAAATGCATCTCAATTGCGGTCATTTTTGGGACTGGTTAATTATTATCACAAGTTCCTTCCAAATCTTTGGACTGTTTTGCATCCTTTAAACAGTTTGCTGCGCAGTGAAACATCATGGTGCTGGACTGAAGACTGTGAGCGTGCCTACAAAGAGGCAAAATCTCTTGTAACATCTGACAATGTGCTAACTCATTATGATTCCAACTTGCTACTCCAGCTTGCATGTGATGCCTCTCCTTATGGTATTGGTGCTGTATTGTCACATAAGTTCACTGATGGGACGGAACGGCCAATTGCCTTTGCCTCAAGATCCTTAACTCCAGCAGAGCGTAATTATGCCCAAATTGATAGAGAAGCCCTTAGTTTGGTTTGGGGAGTTAAGAAGTTTAACCAGTATTCGGCCATTGTTGTCCATCTTTAATCCATGTAAGGGTGTCTCAGGTATGGCTGCTGCACGACTTCAACGATGGGCATTATTTCTTGGGGCCCACACTTACACTATTCCATTCAAAGGTACAGAGCATCATGTTAATGCTGATAGACTGTCGCGGCTTCCATTGGAGTTATCACAACCCAGGAATTTAGTGGAACCAGTAGACATGTTCCAAATGGCTCAGGTAGACTCATTGCCAGTCACATGCTCTGACATCCAGCGAGAGACTCGCTGCGACCCAACACTTTCTAAAGTTTATGAACTGACAGTTAAAGGCTGGCCATCCAAGGGCAATGCAACTTTATCAGCCTACTCATCACGACGTTACCAACTGTTTGTAAGTCAAGGTTGCATTTTGTGGGACACACGTGTTACAATTCCACCAAAACTTCTCACCAAGGTCCTTGAGGTGCTACATGAAAGGCACTTAGGGGTGGTAAAGATGAAGAACTTGGCTCTCAGCTATGTCTGGTGGCCTGGCATTGATTATCAGCTGGAAGACCTCACAAAGACATGTAATGGGTGCCAGCAGACTCAAAGGTTACCAGAGTCTGCACCACTTCACCCCTGGGAATGGCCCACCACCCCATGGCAGCGCATACACATTGACTATGCAGGCCCATTCTTTAATGATATGTTTTTTATTGTTGTAGAGGTTTTCTGTACCACTAGAGCAACTTCCATAAAGACTGTGGAACTCCTACGTAACTTGTTTTCGCGTACAGGAGTACCAGAACAAATAGTAAGTGATTATGGTAGCCAGTTCTTATCTGAGGACTTTAAAACCTTCCTCAGGAAAAATGGAATACAACACACCACCACAGCACCATACCACCCTGCAACGAATGATCATGCTGAGTGTTTTGTGCAGTCTTTCAAACAGTCCATTAAGGCAATGTCCTCTGAAGGAATATCACTACAACACAAAGTGTCCAAGTTTTTATTTCAGCACCCATTCGACTACCGGACAAACACCTAAAATGCTTTTTCTAGGCCGTCCCCTGAGATCCCGTCTGGACTTGATGAAACCTGACCTATGTAGCTATGTCCAACAGAAGCAGGCCACCTGGAATCACAAACCCTGCGTACCTTTTGTGTGGGTCAGAGAGTTTTGGCTCACGATTATTGTAACAGTGGCCAGTCATGGCAGGAAGGTGTCATTGCATCGCAGACAGGACCACTGACTTATACTGTAGACATTAGGGATGATGTTGTCTGGCGTCGACTTACAGATCAATTGTTGGACACTACTCCTTCTGACAACCACCAACAGGAAGAAATTGCACAGCCAACTTCATCACAGGACAAGGCTGTACCAGAGTGTGATGGTCAGGAGTCTACCATCATCATAGACAACCAGGAAACAACGCAACCTGAGAGTCAGGACTCAGTTGGTAGTTCTAGCGCAATATGCACTAGACGTTACCCTGACAGAGTTAGGAAACCTCCTAAAAGATTTGAATGTTAAATTTTATATGCTGTTATAGTTAAAATATTTGTGAGAATATATATATATATGTTTTTTTTGATATAGCTTCAGTGCTGCGTGGGAGGAGTTGTTATGTATATTGTGTTAGTGGATCTACTTTTTGTGTGTATGTATACTGTTAACCATTATGTGTGTGTATGCACATGGATATAAGTTTTCTGGGTAATACAACAAGTAATAAAAAGAAAAACATGGAAAGCGGTTATTGTACTGTGTTTCTTAATTTTATCTAAGGTTGAATGTTGTAAGACACAACAGAGCCACAGATAAAAAAAACCTTAAAGACATGGTGAAAAGATGTGTTTTGTGGTTAAAGTGGACATTTCGAAATGTACACTTTAACCTTGTAGTTTACATTATCATTAAAGCAGACCGTCATAAACATCATGCCAGTTGTTAATCGCTATGAGCTTCTGGAGCTTCCTCCTGACCTGACAGCAGCAGAAATCAGCAATAGATCACCAAACAGAATAGATTAAATGTATGATATTCCAACTCTCTGCACATTTAGAATCCTTAGATTTATACTTTGTCACACACGTGTGAGTAGGAGGCAGCTGAAGGGCTTAGAGAATAATATTAACACATCCGCCCAGGGGGCAGCTGGGTGCGCTGACTCTCTTTTTAAGTCTTCTGCAGAAACTTTCCCAGGAAATCCCGCCAGGAGCCGGTGCCTCAGCTCAGAACACGTCAGTTCCTGTTCCAACCCCAAGGATGACATTGCTTCCTATCCAGTCCCCGAGGACAAAATCGCTTCCTGTCCCGGCTACAAGGACGACATCACTTCCTCATACCTCAGTATAAAACCATACTCCCCTCCTTCGGAGGACAGTTCTGTTTTGGACTCTGTCTTGTAAGCACAATTCACTTCTCAAACCTTTTTACTTTTGCAGCCAGGAATATATTATATGGGTGGCTGTCCCAAACCTTTGCGATGTCTGGTGTCTCTTTCTGTCACAACTTGATATCACTTTCATGATGAAATGCATTAAAGTATTTGTTACATTTTACAGATAAATCATTAATTTTGTTTAAATAATGGATACTGTTAATAATTACACACATGGGGAAGACACGGTGGTGGAGCGGTAGCGCTGCTGTCTCGCAGGGAGTCACGTCACTGATATTCCCTGTCTGGAGTTTACATGCTTTCCTGCTGGGTTTCCAGAGTGTGCTCCGGTTTCCTTCCAAAGATATACAGATTTGGTGACACTAAAATGACGCCAGTGTATGTGAGAGCTTGTATTCACCTTGCGATGAGCTGTTGCCCCATCTAGGGATTGCTTCTGCCTCATGCCCAATGCTAGCTGGAATGGGCACAACCCTGGATGGATGGATTTAATCATTAAACATCCTTTTCAGAGATATTGCGATAAGGTGTCATCAAAATTTAATGGGTGTTCCAGGCAATTCACAACACAGCGAAGCCAAACTTGTTCTCACCATGATAATATTTCGCACTGCTACCTGGTGGATTCTTCCAGATTTACGTAAAGTAATCGCACAAGTATAAACAGAAATGCTGCGTACAAACGATTCCACGTTCAAATTGCGATGTATAAAACCTAAATTTGGCGTAAAGCCACGAACATTTCCATGGTAGCTCATACACTATCATACGTAAGTCCTCTGCTCGGTTTTGCAGACTGGCGGCACCCAGTGTCAAAGCAATGCTACTGTTCCTGTGTGGTTTATTTGTCTTTTTCAGATCCATATCCCTGACGTAGCTTTAAAAATGCACTGAAATTAACCGCATATTGCTTATTAGTTTAATGCATCTGATTGTAATTAACCTGTAACAATATAATGGTCCACAGAATGGTCAAACTATTCTAAATACCATAGCTGCTTTAGTGTTGTTATTCTCACTGCACCTTCTTCTTTTTCTTTCAGCTGCTCCCATTAGGGGTTGCCACAGTGGATCTTTTTCCATATTACTCTCACTGCACCACTCGGAGCAGCTGATCAGAAATAGAATTATTGGTATGCAGCATCAAGCATATGCTGCCTCAGCCATGCTTCCTATTTAAACTGCTTCTCACACGGCAAACGCTTCAAAACCTTTCCTGTATGGACCTCGCAGTTCAGAAACAGTTTCATCGCAAGGGCTCTGAACGCACTCTATCAGTCCATCAACTGCTCCTTTTAGAACTGTTTGTACTTATAAGAACTTATAAGTACAATTACTTCACTGTAAACTTGCGATACAGTTATAATATTGCACAACCTGAGCCATTTTATAAAGCGCGTATTTACATATGATGACAATATCATTTTTAAGATGAAATGCAGCAAAATATGTTTATTATATTATACAGATAAAACTTTATTTAAATAATCTATATTGTTAATAAATAAAGGACACGGTGTCGCTACGCTAGCAAGGATCTGGTGCTCTGTTCACGGATTGTTCCTGCCTCACACTGTAGCTTCACTGGGACTGGCGTGAAGGATATACTGTAATAATTAAACATGTACTACGAAGATATTTCGATGTTCCTTAAAAGTTTTCAAGAATTGGTGTTATTAGCTTACAGATGGCTTAACGTCTATTACGGAGCTGATTGTGTGGCAATTGGGTATTTGGAGAAAGAAAAGGAAGGACAGGAATTGGAGGTTAGTACGTTTGAAAGTGACAGTAACGCTGCAATAAATAATTTCATCGAAGGTCGCGCACAATCACTGCGCCACTGCGTTCCCATGTTTAATAACATGATTTAACTCCTATCATCATGAAAATAATATCACGTATACATCTCAGTATTTTAGTTATTCAGAGAGCTGTAATATCATGAATGTAATGGATTCTGTGTCCTGTCGGAGGAAGAGAAAGCCAGTTTAAGAAGCACGTAGTGATTCACACCCATAGAGGACATAGAAGATCAAATACAAAACAAAGCAGTTAACGTACTACTTTAGTTACGGTGGGATTTGAGAAACTAGCAAATTAATCGATTTTAAGATTAAGTTTATGATGTTTTACTTTAATGACAAAACAAACTACGTGATTAAAGTGGGAATTTCGAGATCAAAGTTGACATTTCGTGCTTTTTCCCTACTGTGTGCCTTTTTTTTTTCTGTACCCTAATAAGCTTTCATATGACACTCAGACAGTGGGCTACGACTCACCTTTTCACGGCAACTTTGATATGCGACTATTTTTATTTTATGGAAGGAATTATCAAGGATAAGATTGAGCGGCACATGGCAAGTACAGGAGTTTTTCTGAATAGTCAGCAAGAGGTCAGAACAAGGAGGTCATATTTTACTGACGTGCTTGGAGTTCAGGGTGATGTGTTTAGACTGTGTTGTGATGTGAAATTTTGCCTACAAGTTGCTAAATATTTTGTATGTCTTTATTTGTAACTTAGACAAAGCAATGTAACATTAGTGTTACATTATAGATAATAGCAGCAATGGTTTGAAGGTTTAACAACCCCTTCCCCCCTTTAGGAGTTTTACGACCGGGTTGAGGAGAAGTGCCTCAAACAAGTTTGGTAAGTGTATCTCTGAAAAAGTCTCTCTCTCAACAGCTACAAGAAAACCAGGCTGCCTAACTGCCAAGCTTTACCTTAACATCTGGTTTGGAGGGCAGGTGTGAAGGTGTTCTATTCCCCCATTGGTCTGAAGTATGGCTGTTTGAGACTGGCTTGTATCAAAAGTTTTAAGTACCATGATTCCCTATTGGCTCTAGGGGTTGGACAGAAAACCTATAAATTTTCTTGCTTTACCTCACCCTCTCTCTCTCTCACCAAACTGATGGAAGACCATCACACACCATTAACTGAAAAGGACAACACAATGAAGAGCACAATTCGGCAGCCATATTAAGACAGGCATGCGGCTTGTTCTGAAGAAAGCTGACCACAAAATGATACCTTAACTAGAGACATTTTAAGTAACTAACAAGTCTGTGTGCTGCCTGAAACTACACAACACCATTTATCAGGTTGTATGGCTGCCAATATTCAAATAAACTTTGCATATTGTTATTATTTATAAATATTATTAATAATACATGATTTAAATTGTAACTTAATTCTTGCTTGTCTTTTACTACACCTATTTGCCTGAGGTTATACATGAAGAACGGAAGGTTAGGAGAATTTATATATCATAATACCTTATAAACAGTGGTAAGTCTGTGAAATTTTAGGCTTTCTGATAAAGGCTTCATATTAATAATACAAAAGGGGAAAAGTAGAGCAATATATTACACTACCAAGACAAAACAGATGGGTGCAGAATTGACTCAGACACGGGAAGCAGTGAGTGATGGTGCAAGGAACCTTATCAGAATTGGCCGATGTTAAGAGTGGTGCTCCAAAGGGATCAGTGCTAAGGCCACTGATATTTTTAATATACAGTAATCCCTCGCTATATCGCGCTTCGACTTTCGCAGCTTCACTCCATTGCGGATTTTAAATGTAAGCATATCTAAATATATATCACAGATTTTTCACTGGTTCGCGGATTTCTGCAGACAATGGGTCTTTTAATTTATGGTACATGCTTCCTCAGTTTGTTTGCCCAGTTGATTTCATACATGGGACGCTATTAGCGGATGGCTTAGAAGCTACCTAATAAGAGCATGTATTACATATTAACTAAAACTCCTCAATGATATAAGATATGCTTCCCGCACGGTGCTTGATTGTTTGCTTTTCTCTCTGTCTCTCTCACCCTCTCTGACATTCTCTGCGCCGGACGGAGGGGGTGTAAGCAGAGGGGCTGTTTGAACAGAGGCTGTTTGCCTAGAGGATACGGACGCTCCTCTGCAAAATGCCGCTTTATCGCGGTTCTTCGGCATACTTAAAAGCACGTATTGATTTTTTGATTGTTTGCTTTTATCTCGCTCTCTCTCTCTCTCTGACATTCTCTGCTGCTGACGGCGCTCCTTTGAAGAGAAGATATGTTTGCAGTCTTTTAATTGTGAGAAAGAACTGTCATCTCTGTCTTGTCATGGAGCACAGTTTAAACTTTTGACTAAAGGGTGTTATTTCATGTCTAGAGGGTTCTAATAATGTTAACAGTGTGGGGGAGTTTATAAGGGTTTAAAATATATAAATATAACCATACAAACATATGGTTTCTACTTCGCGGATTTTCATCTATCGCGGGGGGTTCTGGAACGCAACCCCTGCGATCGAGGAGGGATTACTGTATACAAATGATTTAGATAGGAATATAAATAACAAGCTGGTTAAATTAGCAGATGATACCAACATAGGTGGATTGGCAGATAATTTGGAATCTGTTAAATCAGTGGTTCTCAACCTGTGGGGCAGGCCCCCCTAGGGGTGCGAAGTAACAAAAAGGGGGGCGCAAAGATGTGAGAAACGTCTGTTGAAACCAAAACAAATTAACTTAAACTACATTCTTATACTAGAACAATAAGTATAGAGTTAGATAAATGTTGTGTCGCGGATGCCAGGGGCGACGACCCGGCCGGGACACCTTGGAGGACCGGAAGTGGGCGTGCGCCCATCTGGGATCACGTGGAGGCCGCCATCCTGGTTGCTTTGGGGGCCACGGGTAGAGGGCTTGGAAGCCCAACCCTGTAGGGACCCGTGGTCACAATGCCTTGGGGACTTGTAACCTCAGCACTTCCGCCACACCAGGAAGTGCTGGGGGGAAGATTTAAGAGGACACCCGGAGAGCTGCCGGGAGAACAGCCGGCACTTCCACCACGCTGGGGCGTGGCCAACGA
This sequence comes from Polypterus senegalus, assembly GCF_016835505.1. Lineage (NCBI taxonomy): Eukaryota > Metazoa > Chordata > Cladistia > Polypteriformes > Polypteridae > Polypterus > Polypterus senegalus. Next base: position 102,143,513 of record NC_053166.1, read on the forward strand.
AGGAGTGTCAGGAATCATCTGGAGCTCATCCGGGAGGATATAAAAGGGGCTGTCTCCCTTCATTCAGGGCTGGAGTCAGGTGGAGGAAGGACAAGGCACGAGAGGTGTGTGGAGGCGGCCCGAAGAAAGGCATTGTGAGGCCAGGACTGTGTGTTGGGGTTTGTTTGTGTCTGAGTGACACTGGACTTTTGTAAATATTGTATATAATAAACGTGTGGTGGTGATTAAGAACATGTCTGCCTGTCTGTGTCCGGGTCGGCTCCACAGTTGATAAAAGTTAAGTAGGTATAATAAAATATGCATCTACATTTCAAAACAATGTTAGGGGGGGCGCGATTAAAACTGTTATGAAAACTCGGGTCATAAATACTTAAAGGTTAAGAAACGCTGTGTTAAATCATTTGAAAGACTTGGACAGCATACAGGCTTTGACAGATTTGTGGCAGATGAAATTTAATCTCAGTAAATGTAAAGTATTACACATAGGAAGTTAAAATGTTAGGTTGCAATAAACAATGGGAGGGCTGAAAATCAAGAGTACACCTTATGAGAAGGATTTAGGAGTAGTAGTGAACCCATCACTATCAACTGCCAGGCAGTGTTCAGAAATCAATAAGAAGGCAAACAGAATGTTAGGTTAGGTGCCACGTGCAGTTTTGGTTTTCAGGCTAAAAAAAGGACAAGGCAGTGCTAGAAAAGTTCCAGAAAAGAGCAACTAGGCTGATTCCAGGGCTAAAGGAGATGAATTATGAAGAAAGATTAAAAGAGCCTTTTACAGTTTAATCAAAAGAAGATTAAAAGGTGACATAAATGAAGTGTTTAAAATTATGAAAGGAATTAGTACAGTGGATCGAGACTTTTACAATAAGACTTTAGGAACTGTCAAACTAGACTTGATGATTTTTTAGAAGAATTAAATGGATAGGACTGGCAAGCTTTGTTGGGTTGAATGGCCTGTTCTCGTCTACATTGTTCTAATGTAACTGAAGGACACTCATTTTAAGAAACAGAATAATACAATTTATTGATAAACAAATGTACTATAGAAATATAATAACACCATATAGATGTTGACATATAAGACTGGTCAGAGACAGACTAGACAGACAAATATATGACATATAAGCTGGGTGACTAATGTTATTTAGAGTTCTATTTTATCTTGGCACAGATAAATTATTTTATGACAGCAAGTCTTTATGGATGATGTCTGATGTTGTGTAAAGCTGTTGCTTTGTTGTTGATCCAGGTTCAAGTGGAGGATTATTCATGTGCTAGAGTGCACTCTTTCTCTTTGCTGTATGATCCTTTTCAGTGTTGTGCTGCTGCTGCTTTCTCAGGTTGTTTTCTGCTGTTAGTCCCTTTCTGTGCCATCTGCAACTTAGGGAAAAGCATTACTCTTTTTGGCACAGGAGTTTAGATGCTGAAGTTCCATTCTTGAAGTGATGACTGCTTCTCAACCTTCAGACTGGCTCATTGTTTAGCTGGGAAAGCTAGACCTCAGCCCTCAGGTTCACAAACAAAAGAATTTACTGGATTTAGATCTCCAAAGAAGAGATGCTCATAACTTTGTAGGCTTCATAGACTAGGTTTTAGAATGTCAAGTGAGTGTCTAGTCGATATCTCATAGAGCTTCTTCAGGATGGTGCAGAAAGTTTTAAAGGAAGGTTAAACCTACTCTTGATTGGATTAAAGTCACTTTCAGTTACAAAATCAGTGTTTCTAATAGGTGGGCTCTTGTGTCCATCTTAGTTTTCATCCCTTAAATTATATGTCTTTGTACTTGGTTTTGTACATTTCAATCCTTCTGGCTCAAGAGGTCTGAAGAGGAGCCCCTGCAGAGATATAAGTGCAAGTCTAGTTTACACCTTTGTTATCATATGACATCTAGGCAGATCCTGGTAAAAGCTGGAGTTTAGTCAGAATGGAATACATGTGGGGGAAGGCACAGCTGGATGGCTGCTTCCCTGTTAAATCTGCCTTCTTAGCAGGCCTGGTGTGCCACTAAAGCCTAGCAGAATGGGCATTGTCAACTTTGTCCTACCCAGGGTTGTTTCCTCCCTTCTATATACTGCACATTATAATTTGCACTGGTGAATCACTGACATCATTTTGCTGCTGTGAAAAGAAAGACAAACGATCATAAAGGTTTGGGGTTTGTGGCCCCGTATACCGTAGAAAATATTTGCAAAAATGAAAAAAAGTTGTCACAGTCAGTACACAATAGCACCATACAGCTGACAGTCAAAAATGGCGGAGTGGGAAATATTTATGAAGAGGGACCGGAAGTAGAGAGAGAGGTATGCTGGGAAGGGCCGAGATGGATGGTGGGATTGCTGACGTCATCAGGAGTTGACAGAGGAAAGGCGGAAGTGGCGATGCGTGGTTAGTGAGTCAGGAAGATTCATGGCGGTGGTGCGTCTTTCTTTCTGCAGGAAATAAAGAGAGAAAGGTTAGTAATCCGCCATTCCCTTCTGGCATACGAGTTTACAATACCGCTTAGGTCCGTCCACGGTTCCCTACTCGCACGTGCGTGACACGACACCCCTCCTCAGCCCAGACCCATCAGGTCGGGAGGACCGAACCGAGAGGTCGTGAACCCGGGAGAGGGCATCGGCATTGGCCTGAAGGTTGCCCCGACGATAAGTGACGATAAACTTATAGGGCTGAAGGTCCAAAAACCACCTGGTAACTCAGGGGTTCGACTCCTTATGAAATGACATCCACTGGAGGGTAGCGTGGTCAGTCACCAGAGTGAACTCGCGACCCAACAGGTACCTCAGATAAATTTAACTTAATGGCCAAGGCTTCCCTCTCCACTGCCACATACCTGGTCTCTCGGTCCAGCAGTTTCCGGCTTAGGTAGATCACGGGGTGCTTGACACCATCGACGCTTTGGCTCAACACAGCGCTCTGGCCTGTGTCCAAAGCATCGGTCTGGAGAATGAAGGGCAGAGAAAAGTCGGGGTTTTTTAATATTGGTGCAGAGGTCAGGGCCTTCTTTAGGTCACTGAATGCTTGTTCCATTTTATCGTTCCATACCACATATAAAGGAGCCCCTTTCTTTGTTAAATTAGTCAAGGGTGCTGCCCTTTCAGATAAACGGGGCACGAACCGGCGGTAGTATCCCGCTAAGCCCAAGAAAGCCTGCACCTGTCTCTTGGTATTCGGACGGGGCCATTCCAGGATGTCTTTCACTTTGGAGCATTGTGGATTCACCTGTCCCTGTCCCACTAGGTAGCCTAAATATTTGGCCTTCTTTAAGCCGAAGAAGTATTTATGGGGATTGATGCGGAGGCCTTTGCTAGCGTCGCAAAGACAGGGAATACCTGCAATAGATGCTCCTCTCAGGTGCCGGAATAAATGACCACATCATCCAGGTAGGCAGCACAATAGGTCTGGTGGGGCCTAAGCACTCTGTCTACCAGACGTTGGAAGATCGCTGGTGCCCCGTGCAGACCAAATGGAAATACCTTATATTGCCAATGCCCACTAGGGGTACTAAAGGCAGTTTTCTCTTTGGAGGATGCCGTTAAGGGAATTGGCCAGTACCCTTTAGTCATGTCAAGGATAGTCAAATATCGAGCCGTACCCAATCGCTCAATGAGGTCATCTACCCTGGGCATCGGGTAGGCATCGAATTTGGAGACCTGGTTAAGACATCTAAAGTCATTACAGAATCTCCATGAGCCATCCGGTTTGGAAACGAGAACGATAGGACTAGACCACGGACTATGACTCTCCTCAATGATGTCCATGTCCAACATCCGTTGGATTTCCAGTTCTACCTCTGTGCGTTTTGCTTCCAGGAGGCGATAGGGTAGCTCCCTGACTACCACTCCAGGCTCTGTGATGATGTCGTGCTCAATCAGCGAAGTACGGCCCGGTGACTCACTCACCACTTCAGGGACGGCCAGGATCACGTGTTCCAGCTCCTGCCGCTGGAGGGACGTTAGATCTAGACCGAGGTTAAGGGCTGATGTGCCTGCAAAAAGGGAGAGGGACCTACCGGAGTCAGGAGCTTCCTCCCTGTCTCTCCAAGGCTTCAACAAGTTCACATGGTACACCCTCTTGCTCGGCCGACAATTCGCTGTTTTACCAAATAATCAACGAGCCCTTTTCTCTACTTAATATCGTATGGGCCCTGCCAATGGGCTAATAATTTGGAGTGGGAGGTGGGAACGAGCACCATCACCTGATCCCCAGGATGGAATTCCCGGAGAGTCGAGTTCCGATTATAACACCGTGCTTGCTCTGCTTGAGCGCGAGTCATGTGTTCTTTTAACACAGGTCTAATTTTGTTTAGTCTGCCGCGCAGTTGCACAACATACTCTAACACGTTAGAGGAGGGTAGAGCCTCGGCTTCCCATCCTTCTTTTATTATGTCCAAAAGTCCCTATAGTTGGCGCCCATATAATAGCTCAAATGGGGAGAAACCCATGGAGGCTTGAGGCACTTCCCGATAAGCAAAAAGCACGAGAGGCAAGAGCTGATCCCAGTTCCTACCATCCGCGCTGACTACCTTGCGCAGCATCTGTTTAAGGGTCTGGTTGAAACGCTCTACCAGCCTGTCGGTTTGCGGGTGATAGACGGATGTCTTCAGCTGCTTGATACGGAGTAACCTGGCAACCTCCTTGAACGTATCCGAGGTAAAGGGCGTACCCTGGTCCGTGAGGACTTCTTTGGGTATTCCCACTCTAGAAAAAAGGCTGACCAATTCCCATGCGATGTTCTTTGTGTTAGCAGAGTGCAGTGGAACCGCCTCTGGGTACCGAGTCGCGTAATCTACCATAACCAATATGTACTTATGGCCACGGTTCAAGGATTCCAGGGGTCCTACAAGGTCTACCCCGATCCACTCAAAGGGAATGTCCACTAGGGGTATTGGAACAAGAGGAGCACGGTCCCTCCTAGGTATCTGACAAGTCTGGCATTCCGGGCAGGACTGACAGAAATGTCGGACCTCCTCGTTAATTCCAGGCCAATAGAAACAGAGCTTTATCCTCTCCAGGGTTTTTTTGGCCCCGAGATGGGCACCTAGGAGGTGGGCATGAGCCAGTTCGCAAACCTCCCGCCGGAAAGTACGCGGTACTAGCACCAACTTTCGTACCTCGCCCTCATGAGTCGCGACTCGATACAACAGATCATTCTTCAAAACAAAGTAGGGCTCCTGTGGTATGGGACTATCCACCGAGCGGCTGCCAACGGAAACAATAGCATTCCGGGCAACCTTCAGGGAATCATCATTCCACTGTTCCTTTTTAAATGAGGCAGGCGCAGACCTAAACTGATGGTCCATGCTGTCTAAAGGATCTAGTTGCTCAGGGGAAACAATGGTTCCTTGGCTCGTGCCCTCACCGGCGGATACTTCTGGGTCAGGGTCCGTCACCTGAGAATCTTCCCCCCGCCGGTCTACGTCATCATTGTTTGCCTGTGTGCACAGCGTGGGGACCACAGGGAGGGTGCCCTACCCATCCATAACTAGACCCAACGAGGCTACAGGAGTGGTTGTTATTCTACCGCCATTACTCTGTGACCAGTCATGCCCCAAAATCACCGGAAAAGGGGATTCAGGTAACACCGCGACCGACAATCGACTGAAGTCCACCTTTCCCGGAAATGTACCACTTCGCGGAGCAATATGATCTGGTCTTACCATGCACTTTAGTGACCTGCAACTGCTGTGGTAGCCACTGTTGCGGCAGAATATAACGGCGAACCACAATGGTTATGTTGCTGCCGGAATCAAATAGGGCCACCACCGAGTGTCCGTTCACCAACACCACTCCCGTATTAGGGATCGCCAGGGGATTGGACAGAGTACGGTACCTTTCAGCGGCGGCCCAACTGCAGCCCATGGGCTCCATGTTCAGAGGGCAGGTTGGTAAAAGATGTCCGACCTCACCACACTTAAAACAGCGCGGTGAAGCTGGCTTTTCTCTGGGCTTCACTGGAGCTTCCACAGCGCGGCGAGTGGGCTCGGGGGTAACGACATGTCCCTGTCGGGCTGACTTTTCCGACCCCCCGGTTCGGTGAACCGCGAGCTGACGCTCCAGGATGTCCAGGAGACCCTTCTTTTCCTTAAATGGATGCCGTCAGACCTGCTGGGTGAGATAACTGGGCATGGAATTAACTAGCCCCTTACACGCCACTTGTTCGACTTGTGCCCCAGAATTCAAAGGCTTGCATTCGGGCCGGGCGATCGGGGTTGAACTGCCAGTTACGCCACTCGCTCACCTGCTGGTCCGACGTAATGCCGTAGCAACTTAAGATCTCCACTTTCAGGAGGTCATAACTCGCGGCCTCCTCCTCGGGGAGGTTGTAATAGGCCCGCTGCGTCCTTCAGATAAGGTGCCAAGATGGACGTCCACTCGGACTGCTGCCACTGGTTCCAGGTGGCCGTCCTCTCAAAGATGCCCAGATAGGATAGGAGGTGGATGTCGGGATTGGTCCGGTCTTACCGTCTCTGCCGTGGCCAGCCATGCTTTGGTCTCCTCTAATTCCCGCTTTGTTGCGGCTTGCTCGAGCTGCAGGGACTGGATCTGAGCCGTCATCCCTGATAGTACGGTGTTTAGGTCCAGTCCTTCTGACATTTTGGACGTTTCTCTATCCTGCCAATTACACCACTGTGAAAAGAAAAACAAACGAACATAAAGGTTTGGGGTTTCCAGCCCCGTATACTGTAGAAAATATTTGCAAAAATGAAAAAAAAGTCATCACAGTTAGTACACAATAGCACCATACAGCTGACAGTCAAAAATGGCGGAGTGGGGAATATTTATGAAGAGGGACCGGAAGTAGAGAGAGAGGTATGCTGGGAAGGGCCGAAATGGATGGTGGGATTGCTGACATCATCAGGAGTTGACAGAGGAAGGGCGGAAGTGGCGATGCGTGGTTAGTGAGTCAGGCAGATTCATGGCGGCTGTGCATCTTTCTTTCTGCAGGAAATAAAGAGAGAAAGGTTAGTACCCCGCCATTCCCTTCTGGAATACAAGTTTACGATACCGTTTAGGTCCGTCCGCAGTCCCCTACTCGCACATGCATGACACTGCTTTATTCCAGTGATTTGGACACCACTCTGACAGGCAGTGTAGCGTAGTGGTTATGCCCTGAGGTTGTGGGTTCAAATCCTGCCACTGACACTGTGTGACCCTGAGCAAGTAACTTAAACTGACTGTGCTCCTATTGGAAAAACAAAAGAGAAATGTATTTAATTGTTTCATAAATGTCGTAAGTCATCTTGGATAAAGGTTTCAGCTTAATAAATAAATGTAATGATTTATTTATATCATTATATCATTATTTAATGATGTTATGTATGGTTTGCAGTAATGTTTCTCCCTAGCAAAAATTTGAGACCCCTGTTTCACAGAGGGTAAAAAAAAGGAAATATAAAGAAGCAACAGAAAAAAGGCTCTATAAGGCTTCCAAGAAAAATAACTCCAGTGTTAACAGTAGGGCATATGAGAGCATGCTAGCAACGATTAAAATGATATTAGGGAAGCTAAAATGCAGAATTTAAATATACAGACACTGAAATAGTGAATTCTGTAAACTTTTTCTAAAATAAATATCATTCCAGCAGTAACAGGGACTACTAAGGAGCAACATAGTGATTTGCAAATTCTAGAGGAAGAAGTACTACTTAGATTAAATAGGCTGAAATCTAACAATTCATCAGGACCAGATAATATTTAACCTTGAGTGCGTAAGGATGTCATTGAGTGCATTTATAAACCTTTAATGTATAATATTGAAACTTAATGATTTACTAATATGATGGAATTCTATTTAGATATAAAAAAAAGTCTGTGATCAGAAAGGAGCATATTATATTACTTATCTTGAGTCTGATTCCTCACACCATCACATTCTGCTTCTTATGTTTTAGCCAGTTCTACACCCATCTACACACTACACCCTGAAATCCCACGTATTTTAGTTTGATGCCCAATCTCTCATTTGGGATCTTATTAAATGCTTTTAGAAAGTCAAGATAAATAATATCATTTGCACCACTCTAATTTTACCCTTTTGTTTCTTCCTCATAGGATTCCAACATATTAGTGAACCCTTAATAAATGTTCAGTAAAACATCTGTTCTTTCCATGTGTTGTTCAGGCTTATCCTTAATAATTCCTTCCATTAATTTTCTTGTGACGCTCATTAAGTTTACTGACCCATATTTACTTGAATCAACCTGATCAATCTTTTTATATAATGAGATATTTACCATTTTACAGTCTTTTGGAAATTCCCAAGTACTCACCGACTTCCTAAAAATACGGCACAAGGGTTTATATTTGTACTCATTAGCATACTTAGAAACTTGAGGGTAAATATTATCTAGTCCTGGTGATTTGTTTTATTTCATCCTCTTCATCTCGACAGTACATCTCCCAATACAATTTCTAAATCTGTGCTGGCCTTGCAAAGCACTATAGGGTGCTGGGGAAAAAAGTTTTTGTAAACCAGCCAAATCATCAGTAAATTATTCGCTGTGAATAACGCTTTGGTAAAATTTGCTGATTAACACTTCTCTTTACTTATCCTGTGCAGAGTTGTTGTATTTTTAAATTTACTATTATTTCCAATTTTTGAGATACAGTATATATGTCCTGTATTATATGCAAAACATTTTTATACCTGTTCCATTGTTCCTCAACTGTCTCCACAATTAAAATTTATTTCACTATATCCCTGTTAGGTTTTGCAGCATCTGTTCAAAATTTGTCCTACCAAATTTAAAAGTAGCAATTTTAGTCTTTTTATATGCACTATTCCAAAACATTGAGATTTCTATTATATTTTGATCACTTGACCTCAACAGTTCAATCACCTGTACATTCTCAATTCTATCTTGGTTATTACAAAATACTAAAACTAGTCAAACTTTCAACCTACTGTGTTAAAAAGCAGTAACTGATTATACCATACCATACCATACCATATTTATTTGTTGAGCGCTTAAAAACACAGCATTACAACTGACCAAAGCGCTGTACAGTTACAACAAGCAGGACTAAAAGCAAAATATTAAAAATAAACATTAAGAGAGAATTAAAACAGAGATACTAAAAACAGGTCAAGGGACCAAATAAAATAGAGAAAATAGCAAAAGGCAAGTGGAAAATGAAACAGGTTAAGAATTAAAAGCCAATGTGAAGAAGTGCGTTTTTAGGCGAGATTTGAATGTGGCGACTGAAGCGGCTTGCCTAACCACTAAAGGCAGGGAGTTTCAGAGCCTGGGTGCACAGACGGAGAAAGCCCTTTCACCACGAGCTTTAAAACGTGCCTTGGGAATGGTTAGGAGCAGCTGATCTGTGGATCTAAGAACACGAGGGGGATTGTGACAATGGAGCAAGACACTCAAATAGGCAGGGGCTAGACCGTTTAGTGCCTTATAGGTTAGGAGGAGAATCTTAAAATCGATTCTGAATCTAACCGGCAGCCAGTGTAGGGTTTTCAAAATCGGTGAAATGTGTTGGATTCTGCTACTTCCAGTTAGAAGCCTTGCAGCCGCATTTTGAGCCAGTTGGAGTCTAGAAAGCGTGGCTTTACTGATACCAAAAAGGCAGGAATTAGAGTAGTGAAGCCGGGACGTAATGAATGCATGAATTACTGATTCCAGGAGGTGGTTAGAAAGAATAGGCTTGAGTTTGGCGATTCGCCTTAGATGGAAAAAGCAGGATTTTACTGTGCTGTTGACTTGAGCATCCATTTTCAGGAATGTATCCATTTTGATTCCAAGATTGGAGACAGACGAAGTTACTGGAATGGGAAGAGAAACGAGGCCAAGGGGTGGAGCCTGTTTGCAGTCGGGACTAAAACAATGACCTCGGTTTTGAATCGTTCAGGTGAAGGAAGTTTACAGCCAGCCAGTCCTTAATGTCAGATAGGCAGTCGAGGAGAGGTTTGGTGGAGTCAGTTGGCTTGAGGGAGAAATATATTTGGCAGTCGTCAGCATATAGGTGATATGAAATTGCATGTTTTCTAAAAATTGCACCTAAAGGCAGGATGTAAATTGAAAAAGTAGTGGCCCTAAAATGGAACCCTGGGGACCCACATGGGAGTGGGACTGATTCAGATGAAAAATCGTCTAGCATGACTCTGAGAGTCCTGTTGCAGAAATATGACCTGAACCAGTCGAGGGCTAAGCCAGATACACCAGCCCAGGATTCGAGTCGGGAGATCATGATGTCATGGTCGATTGTGTCGAAAGCAGCAGATAAGTCGAGAAGAACCATAACCACGTGGAGTCCTGAGTCCAATGCCAAAAGGACGTCATTTAGGACACGTAAATGCGCGGTTTCTGTGCTGTGTTGGGGCCTAAAGCCTGACTGAAAAAGATCCATTACCTGATGGTCCTGTAGGTGATGAGTTAATTGCTCATAAACTACTTTTTCTAGTATTTTGACAAGAAAGGTAGTTTGGAGATTGGACGAAGATTGGAAAGAATGGCAGGGTCAAGATCAGGTTTTTCACAATTGGATGTACAACTGCGTGTTTGAAAGCATGAGGAACTATAGCCGAGGATAGACTACTAGTTATGATCTTTAGGACATCATATCGAATCACAGGAAACACATCTTTCAGCAGTCTGGACGGCACCACATCGTCCGGAGAGCCCGAAGGCTTCATTGAGGCAACGATTTTTTCCAGATGGGGGAGCGAAATAGGTTCAAAGCTGGTGAGGGAACCGTGCAGGAGCGGCTAAATCAACAGAGCCAGAAGAAGAAATGGAAATCTGGGATCTAATGTTCGTGACCTTATCCAGAAAAAACGTGAGGATCTGATTACAAAGAGCAGTGGAGGCAGCAGAGAAAACAGTTACGGCTGGAGAGAGGACAGCATTTAGTGTTTTGTATAAGACACGTTGATTGCCAGAGTTTTTTGAGATGATGTCAGCGAAAAAACGGTTGCTTGCACCTCTGACCGCTCTCTGGTATTGGGACCACGCGTCTCTCATGCAGTCGAAGGTAACAGTGAGACCATCTTTCTTCCATTTACGTTCTAGCCGCCTACAGTTTTGCCTGATGGAGCGAGTTTGTTCGTTTAGCCATGGGTCATGCTTGACTTTGGATTGTCTCCGTTTGAGTGGGGCTACGACATCCATCACAGAACAGCAGGAAGTGTGGAAAGTTTGCAATAAACCATCAGCATCCGTGGATTCACATGATGTGGAGATTGGTGAAAAAGCAGCTGCAAAATCTTCAGCAGCAGAGGGGGGAATGACACGGGAGGGACGGGTGGTGGTGGATTATGTCTATAAACTCCTGCTGTTGCACTCCACTGTTTTCAAGATTAGCCCAGTAAATATTCAGGTAGTTAATGCTCCTCAACTATAGCATCCTTCCCCCAATTAAGAAGGTATTGAGTAATTTGAAAATTGTAGAAGGAGAAGTACTGCTCGGAATTAATAGGGTGAAATCAAACACAACACCAGAACCAAATAATATGTATCCTCAAGAGTGTAAAGAAGTCAGTGAGTCCTTATATAAATTCATTAAACACATTTTTAGGAAGTCGCTGCACACTTGGGAAATTCCAAAGAACTGGAAAATGGCAAGTAGCTGTAGTCATGTAAGCTTAAAATGCATCACAGGTAAATTAATGAAATGAAATATTAAAGATAAGATTGAGCAACACATGGCAGGAACAGGAGTTTTACTGAAAAGTCAGCATATGTTTATATGAAAGAGAGTATTACTAACATGCTGGAATTATACGAGGAAGCAACAAAAGGATACATTCAGAGTGGTGCATATAGTATTATTTATCTTGACTTTAGAATATTTGAGTTTAGAATGGTGTTCCTCAGCAGTTAATGTTGGGGCAGCTGATATTCTTAATAAGTAGAAATGATTTGGGTAGGAATATAAATAACAGCTGTTTAAGTCTGAAGATAATACCAAGCTATGAGTATTTGCAGATAATCTAGAATCCACTGAATCATTGAAGAAAGACTTGGACAGATTTGTGGCAAATACACATATGAAATTAAAATATTAGATTTGAATACACAGTGGGAGTTCTGAAAATTGAAAGTACACCATATGAATCATATTGGGCTTGTCATTATCAACCCACCCACAGGGGATGCACAAACCAGTGTGTTTCTTTGTGCCAGGTTCAAGCCAGGATAAATGGGGAGGGTTATGTCAGGAAAGGCTTACGGTGTAAAATTTTGCCAGATTAATATAGGGACAACAATAGAGATTTCAATATCGGATCGGTTGAGGCCCGGGTTAACAATGGCTACCACCAGTACTGTTAGCCAACAGGGTGCTGGAGGAAACCGGGCTACTGTTGGCCAAAGAAGGAGAAGAAAAGGGGGTTAGATATGTCCAGAGGCAGGAGGAGAGGAGGAAGGTAAAGAGAGTGGAACTGAGGGTAGGAACTTTGAATGTTGGCAGTATGACTGGTAAGGGGAGAGAGTGAGCCGATGTGATGGAGAGAAGGAAGATTGATATATTGCGCAAGGAAGATTGATATATTGCGCATGCAAGACAATAAATGGAAGGAAGTAAGGCCAGGTGGATCGGAGGTAGATTTAAATTGTTCTATCATGGTGTGGATGGGAGGAGAAATGGGGTAGGGGTTATTCTAAAGGAACAGTATGTCAAGAGTGCTTTGGAGGTGAAAAAAGTGTCAGACAGAATGAAGATTATGAAGCTGGAAATTGAAGGTGTGATGATGAATGTTGTTAGTGTATATGCCCTGCAAGTTGGGTGTGCGATGGATGATATAGAAGATTTCTGGAGTGAGTTATATGAAGTAATAGACAGTGTACCCAAGGAATGGAGAGTGGTGATTAGTGCAGATTTCAATGGACATGTTGGTGAAGGGAGCAGATGAAATGAGGTGATGGGTAGGTATAGTGGATTTTGTCAAAAGAATGGACATTGCTGTGGTGAATATGTATTTTAAGAAGAGGGAGGAACATAGTGTGACATACAAGAGTGGAAGAAGATACACACAGGTAGATTATATCCTTTGTATGACGGCCATCTGAAGGAGATTGAAGACCGCAAAGTGGTGGCAGGGGAAAGCATCATAGGATTGTGGTCTGTAGAATGACATTGAAGATCAAGCAGAGGAGGAGAGTGAGGGAAGAGCCAAGGATCAAAAATTGGAAGTTGAAAAAGGAATACTGCAATGTTCAGTTCAGGGAAGAGGTAAGACATTCAAAGGATAGCAAGTTACCAGACAGCTGGGCAACTACAGCAGATGTAGTAAGGGTGACAGCAAGAAGGGTGCTTGGTGTGACATCTGGATAGAGGAACAAGGAAAATGAAACCTGGCGGTGGAATGGGGAAGTACAGGAAGAGGTTGGCAAAGAAGAAGTGGGATAGTCAGAGAGAAGTGCAGAAGAGTGCAGAAAGTAGATAAAAGTCCAAGGAGATAAGGTGTAAGGTGGAGAGAGCATGTGCTCCTAACCTAACCTAACCTATGCTCTTCTTCAGTGGACCTTTTCCTACTGCTTGTGTGCCTTTGACAGTAATGTGGCACTTTTTCTGTATTATTAAATATGTTTAAGAAATCAGTACATACATTATTTTCCTACATTAAATCTATACTAAAGTGTGTTAAACATATAGACATCACATATGTATATATCTTTTGTTAAGTATAACTTGTTTAATGCCCTCATTCATGTAAATATGGTTTGCCAAGTATCAGTGTTCAGTGATGGCTGATTCGTGCCTGCTGTGGATTCCCTCTAGTATTAAATCAAATTAATCAGAATATGGATGCTGGCAGTAGCCACAGGTACACACACTATCAGATGCACAGGTAAATACTTCTGATTCAAATTAATATGTAAATTAGAACATATTTAGAGTAGACCACATATGGCCCAAGTGTCACAGGTTTGACAGGACTATACAGCCCAAATGGTCAGAGGCCTACAAACTTATTTAAAGAGAGAGAGGAACTGTAAATAAACCCTGGCCCAAAAATATCCAAGCTTAAAAAAAATTAATGTTTATTAAAATTTAGAAATAATTTTAAAAAAAAATCCAAATTCAAAATGATTTCAAAATATAAAAATCTCACAATTAAAAATCATCAGAATACCAAAATTGTTACTATAAATCCAAAAAAAATGGGAGTTAAGTCCAAAACCCACAAAATGTAATCCTAGATAAACAGAATCAAAAGGTTAAATGCTACAAAATCACATAAGGAATCATATAAATATACAAAACTTAGAACACTAATGCTTCAGCACAGAACTTCTTGTAATTTTTAATAGCCATTGGTAGACCAAGCTAAGGTGCATTATTGAAATATACTGAGCTGGGGCCTCATGCATAACGCCATGCATGGAATTCGCACTATAACATGACGTAAGCACAAAAGCCAAAATGTGCTTATGCACAGAAAAATCCAGATGCAGGAATCTGTGCGTTTGCCAACTTCCGCTACATAAATCTCGGTCAGCGTGAAAAGTAACGCTTGTGGACACGTGTGCTGTCCCACCCCAACTCCTCCCAGAATTATGCCTCTTTGAATATGCAAATCAATATCAATAGCCCTTAAGCTCAGTGTTCTGTGAAAAGACAATGACAAAAGCAAGAGGGAAAATATAAGAATTTCAGCGAATACCAAGTGGAGGCAAAAGAAAAACATACTATTTATTGATTTAAAACGTGTTATAATCAACAAAAGGAAGTTGATCGAGTGACATAGCGTGTCAGATAAACTCAAAAGCTCAAGTTCACAAAGTCGCACAGTGCCAAAATAAAAAAGATGTCACATATCAAAGTTGCCGTGAAAAGGTGAGTTGTAGCCCACCATCTGAGTGTCAAATGAAAGCTTATTAGGGTACAGAACACGATGACACAGTGATTGTTCATGTCTCACACAAGATGCTGCTGCACCATGCACGACCTTCAATGAAATAATTTATCGTAGCAGTACTGTCTCTTTCAAGCGTACTAACCTCTAATTCCTGTCTTTAGTTTTCTTTCCCCAAATACCCAATTGCCACACAATCAGATCTATAATAGACAGTAAGCCATCTGTAAGCTTACAACGACAATTCTTCAAAACTTTTAAGGAACATTGAAATATCTTCATAGAACGTGTTTATTTATTCTATCCGTCTATCCTTTCAGTGTCGCAGCAGCCTCATTAAATATACAGTGCGAGACAATCCGTGAACTAGCTAGCGCTGCGGCACCGTGTCCTCACATGTTTAATTATTAACAATACAGATTATTTAAATGAAGTTAAAGGTTTACCTGTATAATATAATCAACATATTTTGCTGCATTTCATCTTAAAAATAATATCGTCATCATATGTAAATACACGCTTTATAAAGTGGTGCAGGTTGTGTAATATTATAACTGTAGTGCATGTATACAGTTGGGTAATTGTACTTATAAGTACAAACAGTTCTACAAGGAGCAATTGATTGAGAGTGTTTGTAGTTCTTGGGATGAAACTGTTTCTGAACCGCGAGGTCCATACAGGAAAGGCTTTGAAACGTTTTGCTGTGGCTGAGGCAGTGTTTGCTTGATGCTGTATACAAGATAATTCTCTTTCTGATCAGCTGCTGCCTGTAGTCTCCACAGATGTTTTCAAAACTCTAGTAGAATATTTGGCCAATTGTTTAAATTTTCTGTTTTGACATGAAATTAGTTTAAATCCAATACAAAGGAAGGGAGTAACAGAAATAAGCACACTGGAGCCAAAATCAACATTGATTAAACCGGAAGTGTTTCTGGACCAGGGAGAAGACAAAGCGTGCTGAATGAGGAGTGGAGACAGAAGGAGAGACACGAGACACAGACTCAGAGAAGAAGATAAAGCATTGCTGTGTAAATAATGTGCTTGTGTATTTAGCTGTGCATGTGGGAAACAATTTGGGGAGCATTTTTCACAAGAAAAATAAAAGCATTTCTCTGAAATTGTGTCCTGCATCTGTCCGGTTTGGGGAGCTGAGCGCCCTCTGAAGGCCTCAATTGGTATGATCGGCAGGATTTCCAGCTGTCTACCTACAGTTTTATGCTTGAGGCAAACTGACACAGCAGCACGAATACCAGTTGAAACACGTGTCATGTACTCTTTGCATTATTTGGCAGGTCCTATGATCTGCTTCTTGTTCCTGAGATGGCGTGGCGAAAGTCAGCTAACTGGCCGACCAACCACAAGTGTTACCTGGTAGGTAACCACTCAAATATCAGATCATGATCAGACCTATTCACGTAATAACACCTATCTACATGCTGTCAAGTAAAATATAGATTTTTGAGATTTGTAAATCATTGCATCATTTATAATAGAACACAGAAAATATATCAAATGTTTAAATTTAGAAAATGCATCATTTTAAGAAAACAATAAGGTCATTTTGAATTTGATGTCAGCAACATGTCTCAAAAAGTTGGAACAGGGCCACATTTACTATTGTGTAGCATCCTCTCTTCTTTTAATAGTCTGTAAATGTCAGAGAACTGAGGAGACCAGTTGCTAGACTTGTTGGAGAGGAATGGTTCATGATGCACCAAATGTTTTCAATTGATGAAAGGTCTGGACTGCAGGCAGGCCAGTTCAGCACCCAGTCTCTTCTACCATGAAGCCAAGCTGTTGAAATAGATGCAGTGTACAGTTTAGCATTGTCTTGCTGGAATATGCAAGGCTTTTCCTGAAAAAGATGTCGTCTTGATGAAAGCATATGTTGCTCAAGAACCTGTACATACTTTTCAGCACAGACGTTACCTTTCCAGATGTGCAAGATGCCAATTCTGTAGCAATCCTATACCATCAGACATGCAGACTTTTGAACTGAGTGCTGATAACAAGCTGGATGGTCCCTCTCCTCTTTAGCCTGGAGGACGCAGCATCCATGTTTTCCAAAAACAATTTCAAATTTCAATTTGTCTGACCACAGAACAGTTTTCTATTTTACCTCAGTCCATTTTAAATGAGCTTTGGTTCATAGAAGACGGCAGTGTTTCTGGATCATGTTCACATATGGCTTCTTCTTTGCATAACAGATCTTTGACCTACATTTGTGGATGGCACGATGAACTGTATTCACAGATAATGATTTCTGGATGTGTTCCTAAGCCCATGCAGTGATTTCCATGACAGAATCATGCCTTTTTTAGTGTAGTTCCACCTGAAGGCCTGAAGATCACAAGCATCCAATACTGATTTTTGGCCTTGTAACTTATGCTTAGAGATTTCTCCAGATTCTTTGAATCTTTTGATGATATTGTGCTACAGATGATATATTCAAAGTCTATGTAATTTTACATTGAGGAACATTATTCTAAAGTTCCACAATTTCTATACATAGTTTTTTACAGAATGGTGAACCTCTGCCCATCTTTAATTTTCTGTCCCAGTAAGATGCTCTTTTTATACCCCAGTCATATTATTGACCAGTTTTTAATTAACCTAATTCATCTCAAAATGTACCTCCTGCTGTTTCTTTTTGGTACCACTTACTTTTCCAGGGTTTTGTTGACCAATCCCATCTTTTCTGAGACAGGTTGCTGCCATCACATTCAAAATGAGCAAATATTTTTCATGAAAAAGGAAAATATCTCACTTTCAGCATTTGATGTGTTTTTTTGCAAATGAAATAGTGTTTATGTGATTTGCAAATCATTTAATTCTGTTTTTATTTACATTTTACACAATGCCCCAACTTTTTTGGAAATGGGATTGAATTTGGCAGGTACTATTTATCATATCTATGATCTGCTTCTAGAAACTGAGAGGGTGTAATGGATGTCTGCCAACTGGCCGAAAAACTACAAGCACTACCTCTTTTTTAATCCTGTCTGCCACTTAAATCACTACATTCCTCTATTTGTCCCATATTTCTCCTGATCTCAGAAACCTGATATTTTCCTTTCTCCAAACTATTTTTTTTAAAGAGTACTACCAGCTGCTCATTTCCTGTTTGCTTCCTCCTTTTACTCTAGTCACAGTTCCATTAGATTCCAGCTGCAGACCTCTAGAGCGCTACTCTTTTGAGGAGGTTGTCACCTTACACATTACATCAGTGATGCACCTGGTTACGCTATGGTTAAGATTAGGGTTTTATATGACCTGGGCATTGTAAACCAGGTGACAAATACCTGCAATCTAATTGGCTGTCCAGTGGAGCTACTGAATTCTGGAGCTGCAGAGGTTTGCAGTTGGACCTGTCTGCACAGTTTAGTACTGCTGTCTACTCTAATAATATTGCAATAAATACAAACTGAGAACTAATGAGAGGAAAAACAAACACATAATTGTGACACTGTCTTTAAATTTGCACAGCATCTTAGAATTTTTAACCTGAAAACAGAAAAGGAAGTTGCAACTTTAATTTCTTTTTTTTTTTTTGAAGTTTTATTAATTTTATTGCAATCATTCCACACAAATCAATCAATTTTTACAAAAAGTAAAATTGAGTTAAGACCAAGTCGACCCCCACCCCTGAGAGAGAGAGCAAGGCAAACGGCATAAAATTTAAGGCTTGTAAACATACCTAAATTAATAAGTTTAATAGCCAATAGAGACGAATACAGAAGACAGAGTAATACAGAAATAATTGCTTCCTCTGTGCTTTAATTGAGCATAATTTTTTCCAGCATGGATGAGGGTGCAAGATAAGGAAAATCGGGAAGGTTCTGTTTAACAAAGTTCCTAATTTGAAGATAGTGAAAGAAATGTGTAGCTGGAATGTTAAATTTGGAATGTAATTGTTCATAGGATGCAAAGAAAATGTCTATATAAAGAACTCTAAGCAAGTTAATACCAAATTTTTTCCAGATATTAAAAACTGCATATATTCGTGAGTGGTTCTCTTGCAGAGGTGCCACAGATAAAAGCTTCTCCGTCTTAAAATTCTTTCTACATTGGTTCCATATACTAAGTGAGTGAAGCACGATTGGGTTATTAGTATATTGCCGATAACTTGCTATTATATGCTTGAGAATTCACTGGAAAGAGTACGCTTTTATTCAGATTAATTCTGAGACCAGAGATCTTTTGAAATTCTGTGAGTGCTGTTAGGACTGCGGGCACAGAATTTTGTGGGTCTGATATATACAGTACCATATCATCTGCATATAGTGAAATTTTCTGTTCCAGTCCTTCTCTAATAATCCCCTTTATCTGATCAGTATTTCGACATGTATTGCTAGTGGTTCAATGGCAATTGCAAACAGTAGTGGTGACAAGGGGCACCCTTGTCTAGTACCATGTTCTAATTTAAAGTAGTCTGAACAAATGTTGTTGATACAAAGTGAAGCTTCTGGATTGGTATGCAGTAATTTGATCCATGAACAAATGTTCGGGACAAACCCAAATTTCTCCAATGTAGTAAAAAGGTATTTCCATTCAATCATGTTAAATGCTTTTTCTACATCCAATGATAATATTTCTGGGGTGTTTGATTTAGTTGGTGAGTATGTTACATTAAACAGGCGTTGAAGATTTAAAGATACAGTGGTGTGAAAAACTATTTGCCCCCTTCCTGATTTCTTATTCTTTTGCATGTTTGTCACACAAAATGTTTCTGATCATCAAACACATTTAACCATTATTCAAATATAACACAAGTAAACACAAAATGCAGATTTTAAGTGATGGTTTTTATTATTTGGGGAGAAAAAAAATCCAAACCTACATGTGTGAAAAAGTAATTGCCCCCTGAACCTAATAACTGGTTGGGCCACCCTTAGCAGCAATAACTGCAATCAAGCGTTTGCTATAACTTGCAATGAGTGTTTTACAGCGCTCTGGAGGAATTTTGGCCCACTCATCTTTGCAGAATTGTTGTAATTCAGCTTTATTTGAGGGTTTTCTAGCATGAACCGCCTTTTTAAGTTCATGCCATAGCATCTCAATTGGATTCAGGTCAGGACTTTGACTAGGCCACTCCAAAGTCTTCATTTTGTTTTTCTTCAGCCATTCAGAGATGGATTTGCTGGTGTGTTTTGGGTCATTGTCCTGTTGCAGCACCCAAGATCGCTTCAGCTTTAGTTGACGAACAGATGGTCGGACATTCTCCTTCAGGATTTTTTGGTAGACAGTAGAATTCATGGTTCCATCTATTACAGCAAGCCTTCCAGGTCCTGAAGCAGCAAAACAACCCCAGACCATCACACTACCACCACCATATTTTACTGTTGGTATGATGTTCTTTTTCTGAAATGCTGTGTTCCTTTTACGCCAAATGTAACGGGACATTTGCCTTCCAAAAAGTTCAACTTTTGTCTCATCAGTCCACAAGATATTTTCCCAAAAGTCTTGGCAATCATTGAGATGTTTCTTAGCAAAATTGAGACGAGCCCTAATGTTCTTTTGCTTAACAGTGGTTTGCATCTTGGAAATCTGCCATGCAGGCCGTTTTGCCCAGTCTCTTTCTTATGGTGGAGTCGTGAACACTGACCTTAATTGAGGCAAGTGAGGCCTGCAGTTCTTTAGATGTTGTCCTGGGGTCTTTTGTGACCTCTCGGATGAGTCGTCTCTGCACTCTTGGGGTAATTTTGGTCGGCCAGCCACTCCTGGGAAGGTTCACCACTGTTCCAGGTTTTTGCCATTTGTGGATAATGGCTCTCACTGTGGTTCGCTGGAGTCCCAAAGCTTTAGAAATTGCTTTATAACCTTTACCAGACTGATAGATCTCAATTTCTTCTGTTCTCATTTGTTCCTGAATTTCTTTGGATCTTGGCATGATGTCTAGCTTTTGAGATGCTTTTGGTCTACTTCTCTGTGTCAGGCAGCTCCTATTTAAGTGATTTCTTGATTGAAACAGGTGTGGCAGTAATCAGGCCTGGGGGTGGCTACGGAAATTGAACTCAGGTGTGATACACCACAGTTAGGTTATTTTTAACAAGGGGCAATTACTTTTCACACAGGGCCATGTAGATTTGGATTTTTTTTCTCCCCAAATAATAAAAACTATCATTTAAAAACTGCATTTTGTGTTTACTTGTGTTATATTTGACTAATGGTTAAATGTGTTTGATGATCAGAAACATTTTGTGTGACAAACATGCAAAAGAATAAGAAATCAGGAAGGGGGCAAATAGTTTTTCACACCACTCTAAGTGTCAGCCCCTGATAAATCCAGTTTGATCTTGTGATATTACCGAGGGGAGCACTTTCTCCATCCTTCTAGCTATGATTTTAGAGAGTATTTTAACGTCATTATTCAGAAATGAAATTGGTCTGTATGATGCACATTTTAATAAGTCCTTATTTTGTTTTGGAAAAACGGTGATTAGTGCTTGGCAAACAGTTTGAGGAAGAGTTTGTTTGTCTCTGGCTTCTGTAAATGTTGCGAATAGGAGGGGAACTAGCTGAGCGGAGAATTTCTTATAAAATTCTGCAGGGTAGCCATCAGGGCCTGCTGCTTTCCCGCCTTGAAGTGACTTTATAGCATCTAGTAATTCTGATAACGCCAGAGGTTTATCGAGTTCCTCCGCACTAAAAGTGTCTATTTGTGGTATCTGTAATGTATCCAGAAATGCATTAGATTGTGTATTGTCTTCTTTAAACTCAGTAGTATATAGGGATTTATAGTAGTCTCTGAAAGTTTGCATTATATTTTTGTGGTCGATGATTTTATCTCCGTTCGTGTTGGTGATTACTGAGATTGCGTTGCGCATTTCTTGCTTGTGAATTTGTTGAGCTAAAAGCTTATTAGCTTTCTCTCCATGTTCATAGTAATGATGTCTGGATTAGTTGTTCAGTTTCTTTAGTTGTCAAGAGGTTTAGTTCTGAATGCAGAGCCTGCCTTTTCCTATGTAGAGCCTCGCTTGGTAGTCTGGCATGTTCTTCATCTATTCTAGTAATTTCGCTTTTTATCTCTGCTACTTTCTTGGTTTCTAATTTATTTCTGTGGGAAAGATATGAGATAATCTGTCCTCTTAAGAAGGCCTTAAGAGTTTCCCAGAGTATTCCTGCAGAAATCTCTGAGGATGTATTTGTCTCTAGGAAGAAACTG
This sequence comes from Polypterus senegalus, assembly GCF_016835505.1. NCBI lineage: Eukaryota > Metazoa > Chordata > Cladistia > Polypteriformes > Polypteridae > Polypterus > Polypterus senegalus. Next base: position 102,165,483 of record NC_053166.1, read on the forward strand.
ATTTGTTTGGATATAAATTCTGTACAATTCTCGTCTGCTAATAGAAGCGGGTTGAGACGCCATCTGTGAGGTGAGTGTGTGGGGCATAGTAACTTTAGCTCCAAGATCAGAGGTGCATGGTCAGAAATAACAATAGCATCGTACTTGCAAGATTTAATCATAGGCAAGAAGTTATTATCTATAAAGAAATAATCATATTTAAGTAGCAATGATGTACTGGTGAGTAGAAAGAATATGTTCTTGAGTTTGGGTTTAAAAACCTCCAGGGGTCTGATAAGTTGTGATCAGTTATAAACTTTGTAATTATCTTTGCGGTGTTAGATGCCATTCCCCCTGTGGTATAAGTCCTATCTAAGAGTGGATTTAAAACACAATTAAAGTCCCCAGCCATTATAATTTTATGAGTGTTCAGATTGGGAATGGATGCAAATAAATTTTGTATAAATTCCTTATCATCAACATTAGGTGCATAAACATTTATCAAAATCATTTTACAGTTAGATAAGTTACCCATGACCATCACATATCTCCTTTCAGGATCCAATACTACATCTGATGCTACAAATGGGACTGTTCTATGTATGAGAATTTCCACACCTCTAGTTTTCTTTGTAAAACTAGAATGGAACATTTGGCCAGTCCAGTCTTTTTGCAGCCGGAACTGATTCTTGCTTAGTAAGTGGGTCTCCTGTAAAAATACTATTTTAGCATTTAGACCTGTTAGGTGAGAGAGTACTTTCTTTCTCTTTAATTCGTGATTCAGGCCTTTAACATTCCAGCTCACGAAGTTAACTGTCCCATCATGGAGACATTGATTCTGAGTTTTTGATGTCATTTTATAGTCTTAACTGGAAGTGAGACAGCTTCGGCCTTAATTACCTATTTCCTCAAGAGTTATTGCCATGCAGCCTATTATTATGTTGGTAGTTATAATTATAAAGATTAAAAGGACAGATTAGGTATATATCTAGCCTGCTCTCTTTCTCTCCCCCCCTTAACCCTCCACATTCATGCTCTCCCTTGCCCCCCTCCCCCTTCTGATGTGACTCTAACTAACAGCGTTAGTATAAATTCACACCCGATCTGACGCTGTTTGTTTTAAAATAATATTGCATTAGTGCAACAATTTTTTCTGCTTGGTACTATTCAGGTCATAAAATGATTTCTTCAAAATGTCACATATATTTTTCTCTTTCTTTTTTGCTCGGTGCTACATTGACATCGTGCACCAGAAGGCGTGAGCTTATTCTGTGCGAGAAGGCGCACACAGGTGGCTGGTTAGTTGTACTATAACAAGCTTGACCTGGTGGCAATCAACGCGCATATACTGTACAAGGCATGCACAGGGGCCACTCAGAAAAGAAGAGTGTTCTTTGTTCACCTTGCAGAGGAGCCTAGTCGCCACTTCTTACTAGAAAAGACGATGGATAAAGCAAGAGAGGATGCAACATCGACAAGCTTCTGTTCCAAGACTGCCACTTCCCCTGCCCCTTCAGTGTAATAGTAACCACATCGCAGAGATAAGTGTGTACATTGCAACAGGTACAAATGTTGTAAACGTAGAAATGGCACTCCTTGGGTGTGTGGGAACTGTTAACATTTGAATCTGATGATTGCATGTAGCACAGAATTGACCTCTCTGTACTATTCTTTCCTCTGCATGTTCTGGAGTACAAAAAAAACAGAACATGCAGCAACATGTGAAGACTGGCAAGATCTGGGAAAAAAAAACACAGTCACTGATTACAAGCACAAGAAGGCTTGCAAATGAATATCAATAATATGAATAATGTTGCATCAGTGCCACAATGTTTTCCGAAATTTATTATACAGTTCATAAAATGAGCTATTTCAAATATCATATATACCCATGTCTCTGTTTTTTTGTCAGTGCGGCTTTAACATCATGGACCAAAAGGTGTATACTAATTCAGCGTAAGCAGGAACAATCAATTAAACTGAATAAAAAAAATTCAAGTGACGGTGAGATACGAAGAAGGCAGATTCTTCAGCGTTTGTGTGTCAGCTTTTATCCCTACAGATCAGAGAATTTCCAGTTCCATTATCTCAAAACACCACTCACATCTACACTTATTCCCAGTTTCAGATAAAAAGTAACCGCGTCAGATATGGGACGGGGAGTGGGTGTTGTATCCGTCATTGTGACTGAGTGAATAAAAGTGAAAAAAAAAACGCTAACATTTACAAGTGCTATAAATTTACACCAGCTGTTACAGACACAAATCAAATATATGTTTTTATTGTATAATGTTAACAATAAGAGCAGCTTACTAGTCAAAGCGGTAAATTTGCCATAGAGCTGGTTTTGAACTCATGACCTCCAGATTTTAATTCAGCGGATCTTAAAGCTGCACCACAGAAGCTGTCATACTGTACTTACACCTTTTTGTGAAAGTGTTTATTTGATATTTGGTCATCAGCCTTTACACATTATACAGTTCATGTCTACATTTTGTTATTTATTACTAAAACATGAAAAAAATTCTGTTTTAACTATGTGTTTACATAGATTGTTGTAGAAATAAAACACACATCAAATTATTTCCCCTTACAATTCTGGGTAGCTCACTCCCAGATAATCAATCAAGGAAGGAAATGGGTGAACTTTTCTTGCCCGTTCTGAGGTGGTGGGAGGGATGGTATAGGAGGCTGCTTGGGCTTATCGACACATTTAGAAAACTAAACACGCTGACGGAGAGGTGGAAGGGATTTAAGGTGGGCCGGGTTTATGAGTTTTTTCGTAGGTTCTGGTAATTCTAGTGTTAAACAAGCTGGTTAAAAACTCCACTGCCATCTCTCCTAAACACCTCCATGCTTTCACAGGTATGTCATCTGGACCAACGGCCTTTCCATTATTCATCCTATTCATAGTTGTCTTCACTTCCTCCTTGCTAATCCGTTGCACTTCCTGATTCACTATCTCCACATCATCCAACCTTCTCTCTCTCTCTCATTCTCTTCATTCATCACCCTCTTGATATACTTTTTTCATTTTCTCAACACACCCTCCACATTTGTGAATATGTTTCTATCTTTATCCTTTATGATCCTAACCTGCTGCACATCTTTCCCAGCTTGGTCCCTCTGTCTAGCCAGTTGGTAGAGGTCTTTTTCTCCTTCCTTAATGTCCAACCTCTCATACAACTCATCATACTCCTTTTCTTTAGCCTTCGCCACCTCTCTCTTTACCTAGCTCCTTATTTCCTTGTACTGTTGTCTACTTTTTGCATCTCTCTGACTGTACCACTTCTTCTTCACCATCCTCTTCCTCTGTATACTCTCCTGTACTTCCCCATTCCACCACCAGGTTTCCTTTTCCTCCTTCATCTGTCACACCAAGCATCCTTCTTGCTGTCATCCTTACTACTTCTGTTGTAGCTGCCTAGCTGTTTGGTAACTTTTCATTGCTTCCCAGGGCCTGTCTTACCTCCTCCCTAAACTAAGTCTTGCAGTAATTCTTTCTTAACTTACCATTTTATCCTTGGTCCTGCCCTCACTGCCCTCTTCTTCTTGATCTGCCACATCATCCTACAGACCATCATCCTATGCTGTCTAACTACACTTTTCCCTGGCACCACTTTGCAGTCTCTAATCTCCTTCAGATTGACTCTTCTGCACAGGATATAATCTAACTGTATACATCTTCCTCCACTCTTGTACATCACCCTAGGTTCCTCCCTCATCTTAAAATATGTATTCACCACACCTATGCCTTTCCTTTTTGCAAAATCCACTATAATCTGACCTTCTTGATTCCTCTCTTTGACACCATACCTACCCATCACTTCCTTGTCTTCTCTGTTCCATTCACCAACATGTCCATTGAAATCCGCTCCAATCACCACTTTCTGTCACTTGGGTACACTGTCCATCACTTCATCCACCTCAATCTTGTTTCTCATCCATCGCACACCCAACTTGCAGGGCATATACAGTAACAACATTCATCATCACACCTCCAATTTCCAGCAGCATAATCATTACTCTGTCTGACACTCCTTTCACTTCCAAAACACTCTTGACATACTGTTCCTTCAGAATAACCCCTACCCCATTTCTCCTCCCATCCACACCATAATAGAACTACAGGGGGTCCTCAGGTTACGACACAGTTCCGTTCCTACAACAGTGATGTAACCCGAATTTTGGTGTAAGTCGAAACACACTCTAGCCTAAGTAACTTACCTATCTTAACACATTTGCAAAATCATAATCTAGAACATAAAAACACAAAATCTAAGCCTCAGAAAAAGGAAAAGGACATAAATATACTGTACTGTAGTAACAGAAAAAATGAGTGTAAAAAAAATCCTTACCTTTATTCCTTCTCATGTCTCAATTTTTTTAAGCTTTTATGGGAGTGAGCGTTGTAAACTTGAAACGTTGTATGTCGAAACATTGTAACCCGAGGACCCCCTGTATTTGAATCTACCTCTGATCCACCTGGACTTAGTCCCCTTCTATTTAGTCTCTTGCACACACAATATATCAACCTTCCTTCTTTCCATCATATCGGCTAACCAGTCATACTGCTAACATTTAAGTTTCTACCCTTAGTTCCACTCTCTTTACCTTCCTACTGCCTCCGGACACATCTCCCCCCTCTTCTTCTCCTTCTTCGGCCAACAGTAGCACAATTTCCACCAGCACCCTGTTGACTCTCAGTACTGGTGGCAGTCATCGTTAACCTGGGATTCAGTCGATCCCAGCATATTGCATATTGATCTGGCAAAATTTTACACAGGATGCCATTCCTAACATAACCTTCCCCATTTATCTGGGCTTGGGACTGGCGCAAAGAAACACATTGGTTTGTGCATCCCTGGTGGCTGGGTTAGTAAGATGATTACTGCTTCTTCAGAAATACAGAAAAAACAAATGCAATTAATTGGAGGAATGATATTGACTACAACAACATCTTGTCACTTTGTAACTCAATAGGTCAAAGCATTAGTTCTACTGAACAAGCAGGCAACTTAGGCGATATCATGACAGCACTATGACACACATGGCAATACTATCAAAAATAGTTTTTTCATCTTAAAATTATTGGAAAATTGAAATGATTTCTAAATTTTAAAGTATACTAAAAATTGAATTAGTTCATTTATTTCTAGTAAAGTAAAATATCGCAGTACAGTATTCAGTGGCTGTTTAATCCTATGCACAGCTTTTAGATAAACTACATAAACACTGTTCTTAATTGTTTACACTGACTTTCAGTTAAGCTTAAAGCTGATTTCAAAATCCTTATTTTTACAAATAATGCTTTAAATAGCCTAGACCTTACTTACCTATGTGTACTTATTATTATATACAAATTTGTATTATAATTAGTGTTGGGCAGCTATAAATGTTTTTAATCACAATTAATTGCAGACAATCACAACAATCACATTATGTACAAAATCCAATAATGAACTCAAAAGTAGTGTAGCTGCCGATGTAAGGCAAGGTCAAGCACGGGTCAAACACGTGCCAAAAGAAATCTCTCAGTCCAAAAGTTTGTTTTAAAAATATTTAGTGAAAGTTAAAAGCAAATAATCCACACAAGAATAAAAGGAAAAATAGATACACCCGTAGAATAAAAGGCTGTGGAATATGGCCGGCCTTTCACCCCGGCCAATACCCCCGGGCTGCTAGGTGGAGCCCTCCCTGCGGCATGGAGGTGCCCCGAATACCAACAGGGAATTATGGACAATGGAGTTTTCTTCCACAGTCCTGCTGGATAACACAGGGGCCGCTAGATGGAGCTGCAGGAAGGAGCAAAGAATATTTTCCCTACACCCTGGAAGTACATCTGAGTCACATGGTCAAGAGGAAAAGGCTTTTTTATCTGACCTAGAAGTGATAGGAGATCACATGGACTAGGGATTAGAAACACTTCCGGGTCAGAAACTATAAAAGACTGAGAGAGACACTAGAGCGTTGAGCTGAGCTGGGTGGAAAGGTGGCAACGCGTCTGGGAGTAGAGGATTGGTTTATTGTAGTGTATTGTTTAATTTATGAGTATTGTGGAGAGGAGAGTGCTTTGTGTACTGTGCAGTATAAATAAAGTCAATTATTGGACTTTTACCTCGTGCCTGACGTCTTGGTCAAGGGTTCAAGTGAGCGATAGTGCTCCCTATCTGTCACAAGGCAAAAAAAAGAAAAAATGTATCTTCTATAAACTTAGCTTTTCTTGAGAAACTTTAGTTATTTCTATACTTAAAAGTTCTTAATTTCTTCTTCTGTATGCCTTAAGCATACGGTTCAACACATAAATAAGTGCTGTTTTACGAGTTACTTCACACTCAAAAGGCTCATAGGCTTGTACCCAGGCACGGTTTAAAACCTTATGCCTTCCACACCTTACACAAGGCAAAGCTGGTCACTAACTGGAGAACATTGTTCACTCAAAGCTGTTAGAAATGGAAAGAATATACCAATACAATTCTATTTACAGGGGTATAGGAACCTCTCATAGATTATGCATTGTTATCTAGTAAAATATTCATGAATCTTATAGAACTAGGAAAATGGCTCTTACAAGTAGTGTATTGCGTGTATTTGGTTAACAAAAATAAGGTGCTTTTTAACAGCAGTATTCCCTTTACATAGTAGCAGTTAAAATATTTCTTGTAAATCTCAACTTAACCATTGATGTAATCAAATCAATTATAAAACCAAAGATATTTGCCACTACCAGGGCATTAACATTTTATCTAGTTTTTCATAAAAAAACAAGTTACCTCCAGAGTCCAGAGCCACGATCATTAAATTATAACAGGCACCTTCTGAGCAACAGCAAGTTAACATTTCTAAATCTGTTTTCTTTTTTATCTGAACAGATACCAGCAAAAACATTTTCTTTTATCAGGGAGCAGCATAAGCAGTCTATGTTCAGTAGCATCCCTTTGAGGGCTAATATTTTTTCCAAAAACACAGTTTTCTGAAAAGTGCACATAGCAAGGGTTTCGCAATAAATCAACATAAAAAGTCTGTTACTGCTTGTTGTGCCTGCTGTCGGAACCTGTTTGCAGTTTGTGGCAACAGCAACTGCACAGGGGGTGGCTTGACGGCCAGCAGGAATGCATGGTTGGCTGGCTGCCTGGTATTCTTTGTGAGAAAGGTGCACGGGGATTGCCAGTTGCAGTGAGACGCAATACGGTTTGCTTCTGCTATCGTCGTGTCTGTCGTCCCAAGTGAATGTCGCCATAGGTGCATGAGCTACATGAACATGTTCAGCACCACAATCAGCTGTCATGTTAACGATCAGCTGATGCCGGTACCTCACTTTCGTTTTCAATCTACATCTCCAGATCACTTGCATCAAAATAAGAGTCTGACAAATCAGTGATAGTCCGATTCAGTGATAATACAAAAAAAGTCATCCACGGATTTTTTTACTTTGAGCATTCACTTTGGTGTCTCTCCACATGCCATTTTAGAAGCTGTATGTTTTTTGCTGCTCATGCATGTGTATGGGAATTGACGTCAAATCAACAAAGTTAACTTTCCTTCTAGCAAAAGTGTATCAAAAAGCGCTGTAACAAGAAGATCACTGATCTCTATCGATCGCTAGAGAGACAGAGACTTTTAAAATAATAATGATAACAAAAACTGCATTAACATGCAATAAAACAATTGTTGGCATTAATTAATTAATGCGTTAACACGATAATAATGTGTTAGCTTGCCCAGCCCTAATTATTATATCAACAAGCCAGACTGCTAAATATTCATATAACAACAGTGTGATGTAATGCTTTGGCTACATGGCGCTAAAGCTATGGAAGGAACTGTCTGCTCATATGAAATATGCTCCTTCAGTCTCAGGTTTTAAATCCAGGCTGAATACTTTACACTTTAGTGTAGCATACTATGATTCTAGCTGCAAATACCATTGATAATTTTTATGTACATATTTTGAAATGCCTTATTTACATTAATCTGTTTGAAATTGTTTTATTTTTAATCAAATCTGTATTTTTTATGAATATAGCATGTGTAGTTTGTTTTTACATAAACTTGTTACAGTATACTGAGCCTATCCTCAGTGAAAAGTTCTGCAAAAAAATAAACTGAATTGAATATATTAATAATTTAGCTTTGTCAATTGCAGAGTTCTTTTAGCAGTAACCTTGTGTCTATCTTTTCAGGCCTGGCTGGGCTAGATGCCAAATCCAGTGGTCGCATGGGATCACGTGCCATGGTGTACTATATGTCCACCACAGTCATTGCTGCTATCTTAGGAGTTATCTTGGTTTTATCCTTCCACCCGGGGAACCCTAAACTCAAGAGGCAGGTCAGTGTGGCATCGAAAAATCAGGAAGTGTCCAGTATTGATGCATTCTTGGACCTTATCCGGAACCTCTTCCCAGAGAATTTAGTCCAAGCTTGTTTCCAACAGGTACAATTTGTTCTCTTTGCTAATTGTTTAGAATCAATTACTCAAAAGATGATTTTTGGTTTAAATTAAAGCAAGTGTCTTTGGGAAATATATTTGCTGTATACTTTATGTTAGAGCAAGTGTCTTTGGGAAATGAATTTGTTGTATACCTTATGTATCTAAACATAACAGATATTAATACTTCTAATTTTTCTTAACTTGTTAATATAAAGGAAGAACATCAGTTTATCTAGCTCTTCCATCTATACACATATCTATAAATTTTTGGAAAAGAGAAAATTTAGTATACTGTACTTTACCAAAAACAAGAATCCAGGAAGAAAATGTCATGTGGACAGATCCCACTAAGTGACACTTAAAACTGACTGCTCTTTAACATCTTGTGGTAGAAATTGTGTAGAAAATACTTTATATCTGCCAAAAATTATAGCTGATTATCTTGATGTTGAGTCAATTTGGATGTTCTGTTCTAGAATAAGCATGTTCCAGAAAAAAAATACTGCAATGCAGTTTGCTGCAACTTATCTGTAGAAGCATATACTCCTTGATATTTTAAATATATTGCTTTTCTTTACATATCCATTGTTGGGCACATTTTAGTATGTTAATACATTCTTTCTTTCAAGTGCACTAATTGTTTTTTACCATTCCTCTTGAATGCCACAAGAAGTGATTAAAGGAACTTGGCATTAGGAAGGGCACCAATAACAAAAATAAGTAACAGGCAAATGGCCAATTCAGAAAACAGCTTTTAAACTGGCAGAATAAAGATCTACACATTTTTATTCTTTCTTAATTTTATTCTTGTGTATGTCACTTGAATATACATTTTGTTCATAATTATTGTACTCACTAATCTGCAGAATATGCAAAGTGAATAATGGTAATAAAGGAGTGTTACCTACTGTGCCTAAGACAAATAGGGGGAAATACTTTAATAGCTTCTGTTTGTCGAACTGAAAGTGGCTACCTGCATTTAAAATGCATTCTCTTTCCTAGATCCAAACTGTGATAAAAAAAGTTCCAGCAACCTCTCGTCTACCTGAAGAAAGGTCTACAAACTTCACCCATGTCATGTTACCCAATGGTTCTTCTGTACAGCAGCCAAAAAATGAGGTACCTACAATTACTCAAAAGACTCTGGAGTTCAAAGGCGGAATGAATGTGCTAGGTATGTATAAAAAGTTATTTATATTTTAAAGTGTATACATTGTGGACAATGTGGAATTAAGTTGTGTAATAAGCATATGAATAAACCTGTAAAAAAATCTGTTACATGGTGTAAATACCATATGGGGTAAACGGGAAACCTGGCTAAGAGAGGGAACTAATCCTTACCCGAACAGGAAACCCTAAGTAGATGGACAGGTATCCTGACTGAGAGAGAGAAAGGTTCCTTACTGGAATGGGAAGCCCCATGTGTATGGATGGGCGTCCCAACCAGGAGAAGCCCCAGGCGGATGGACAGCTGTCCTGACTGCTTTATAACTACGGTACCTTTCCTGGCCAGGATAAAAGGGAAGGATGGGAAAGTCCTGTCTCTGGGACCGGTTTATCCCCCAGGACATTAAATGGCAGCAGCCTGGATATCGATGCCCGATCAGAAACTGTCAGGGAATGTGCCGCAAAAGGGCGCTGCAGAGAGATACAATTCCTACTATTTGGTATGTCCATATTATGCAGAAGTGCTTCCAACAGTTGAAGCCCTGGCACTGGAAGTACTCCCAGGTCCTTAGTAAAAGAGACCACACTGCCTTGTTCAGGCGAGTCGGAGCTGGGAGGAAGGAATTACAACACTCGACTCGAGGAGAGCAGTGGAGTGGTGATAGGTAGAGGAGAGGAGGAGAAATAAAGACGAAACGTGTGTTTGTGCTTGTGTTTAAAAGGTATTTGTAATAACCCCTTTTCCTTTTATTTGAACCTGGGACTATCTTGTGTGTTTGTGTTTGAGGTTCGGGGCTCACTGTTGCCCCATAGCTTTCACATTACTTAAACATTTACTCTACAATTCTACAACATGGAAAAATACATAAGGACAGATAACTAATATGTGCCACTTATGTAAGAGCTCTTGTCTAGAGGTCTCTACAGGACTGATTTTTTAAGCCCATGCTTGCCCGCTCCCATCCATTTTGCACCTGCCTGCTCCTGCTTATTTGTCCCACTCCCACTTGCACCCTAATGGTTTTGTCCCACTCCCACCCAAAACACTTTGGTTACATTAAGGAAAAAATCTTGTTTTTCAGATGGGGCCAATCCATGATGGCATTGTCAATATCCAATTTTAAATTAATGTATATTATAAACACAGTTGAAGTAAACTTTACAGACGGAATATCACTATAGAAGTAGCGGTATAAAAAAATATTGATACTCTTGAGTACTGCAATATTATTTTTTTTTGATAGTGCATCAATTCTCAGAAACATAGCATCCATTTTTAATCACTAGTTTACATTCAAAGATCAAAGTTCATTTAGCATTGTGTTTAAAACCCCAATTACAAGATAGCAGCTAACATAACAGCAAAAATTGAGACAGGAAATAGCATAAGGGTTGATGTATGTAGGCTCTCAATACTCAGGCGAGTGGATCTGGCAGACAACATGGATCGTGCAGTGACAAACTGAGCTGACTAGTAACACAACAATCAATGGCTGAATCCAGAGAAATTAGACCGGCTCCCACGGTGTACAGAGTGGAAGTATGGGCTGATTTTGGCTTTCGCAATAAAGAAGGCACTAAAGAGATTGACAAGAGCCATATCGTCTGAAAATTGAGCCATGCCAAAATCAGATATTCTGGGAACACAAAGAATCAGATAGCACACTTAGCAAAACACCATTCTGATGTACAGATAAAGAAGCAGCAAACTGCAAGCGTTAAAAAAGTGGATGCCTCTCAACTCACTAATGGAACAAGTTCAAACACTGAAGTTAGCACAGACCTCAACTCATGCAAACAAAATAACTCGCTCAATACTCTATTTCATTTGCAAAGATATGCGCTATGTTGTGGAGAGCGAAGGCTTCCGAAATATGGTGAAGGCAATGGAGCCTCATTATACCATACCCTCCCAACACAACATCACTGACATTGCTGTGCCCAAGTTGTTTAAGGAGGTAAAAATGAAGGTACTGGAATCTCTCAGCTCCACCACAGAAAACATTGTTACCACAGAGAAGTGTTCTGAAAGCTTGGCATGTTGACCAGCTCAACTTCCTCCACAAAAACATTGACATTAAAAAATAAGCACTGACATACATACAAACTATAATAACATGTACAATCCAAGTTTAAGAACTAAAAATGTTCAATATCGATATACTGTATACATATTTTCTTACATCCTCTTTAATAAAAGCCCTGTGTGCGTCCAGGTGTCCGTGTGTGTGTGTCTTCTGGTGAAGTGCGCATGTGCGGGGCCTGCACATCGCACCGTGCCCCGCCCATGCGCACGGCACCTTGGTCGCACACACACTCGAAGCTGGGAACACAGTGAATGGCCTATCCGCGGCAGCGCATAATAAGCAAATAAAGCACACACACTGGAAGCTGGGCACACAGTGAATGGCCTTGCGACGGCAGCGCATGATCCTCTTTAATAAAAGCCCTGTGTGCGCCCATGTGTCTGTGTGTGTGTCTTCTGGTGAAGTGCACATGTGCAGGGCTGCGACGCACATCGCACCGTGCACCGCCCATGCGCATGGCACCTTGGTCGCACACACACTCGAAGCTGGGCATACAGCGAATGGCCTATTCGCGGCAGTGCATAATAAGCAAATAAAGCACACACACTGAAAGCTGGGCACACAGTGAATGGCCATTCCGCGGCAGCGCATGATAAGCAAATAAAAGACATAATTGCTGGGAGAGTGCTGATTAGGTAGTCGCGACCACGCACATAAAATCCGTTGCTGGGGAGACACCACACATGCAATAATCAGCTACCCGCCAGCACAGATTAAAATACTTGCACAGTCACGATTATCAACTACACGCCACACATTACATCAGTTGCTGGAGACACTCTGCTGATTGCCCAATGTTGTGACAGAAAATTAAAGTCATATTACGGACATCAAAGCCAGTATTACTGTCAGAGAAAATTACAGGCATTTTACGGAAATACAAACCAGTATTACTGCGAGAGAAATTTAAAGGCACACAATACACTGATGCATATTACAGCCACATACAAGTCAGTATTACTGTAAGAGAAAATATTACAGACATATCTACTAACAACATGCCACCCAAAAAAAAAAAGGACACGTCAAGTAGAACAGAAGACACAGACAATCAAATCCTATATAAGTAACATCTCCTGGAAAAACGGTCAGCTCAACAAGTAAACATCAACAAAAGATAGGCTGAAAGACAAAAAAAAAAAAAATAAATACTCAGAAGAGCAAACCTTACAAAAAGTTGGCATTTACTTGTCAGGACCAGTATTCAGCCATGGTCAGTTATATGTTGCATTATCAAGAGTTAGAAGTTATCCAGATGTTGTTGTCAAGGTTGTAGATGGTCCTGAACAAGGCAAACTCTTGCCAAACTCAGACAGAATATTTACAAGAAATGTTGTCTATAATGAAATTTTACAGAAACATTTCATGAGGTAAAAAAATAGAAAATTTTTCCTAAATATCTTCTTCAGATATTGTGTATTACAGATTGTTACAAAGGTTTACACTAAGGCAATATTAATTATACTTACTGTATTGTCATATGTTTCTATTTTATTTTTATTATTATTTTATTTTAGGCTTCTTGCAAAAATATTTTTGACAAAAAAAATTAAGACAAGAAACAGAATGAGGTCAAGGTCCTTGCCATTTAATATAGACTATTCCTACTAATGTTTATGCACTACTGTTCTAGCGCCCGTTATTGTAACGGGCTTAATGTCTAGTTTGTTTAATATTTTCTTTATGAATCCTGTAAGCAGTTTAAATTTTCACTGATATAGGCAGATGTAGTTCCTTTTTTCAGATTACAGAAAATATATTGTTATGATGTTGGATGTTACAGGGACAATGCATTTTCTTTTATTAACCACTTCAGATTGAAATATTTAAAAATTGCCTACATACTACAATAGAATGTGAACCTTTAAAGCGGAATTTAATATATATACTGTCTGAATTTATGTGTATGTATTTTCTGATAAACTACTTGAAACATAGTGTGGAATATTGTGAACCTTTAAAGCAGGATCAAAAAGTACAGTGATTTTTTAGTGATATAGGAACATGTTCATTTCTTTCCTCAGATTGCACAAAAGGTATTGCTATGATATCTGAAGTTATAGGGACTATGATAAATGCAGTTGCAGACCCCACTATTCTGATTAAATAAAAAAGTAAACTTTTTTTTTTTAACTCAGATTTCATGCATATTTTGGTGTGTTCTTTACACTATGATAGTATTCCTAAAATTATATTTAAAAAAATTGCAATATATCACCTTGTGTACAGTATTGCAATATATCACAATATATTGAATCGTAACCTCTGTATTATAATATGTATCGTATGACAAAATTCTTGCCAATACACAGCCCTATATAGAAGTGGAAGAAGTTAATAATATTTATGAAAATGTAACTATTAATAAGTTTAGCGGACAAAAAAGAATTGCTCTTAACTGATATTTACCTGGGAAGATTCATTACTTTACATCTAAATGATAATCATTTTACATTACTAGAGTTGAAGTTTTGGCCATGATTCTGGTAGAGAAATAGTGAACATCAGATAAAATAATTTAATCTGTAGTACATTTTTAATTATCCAACAATACATGTTAGGGAGTAACTATGGCCTTACATACAAGATCACATCACAAAATAACCATATTCCAGAACCTTATCAATATTAATACTATTTTACTACAGTGCCATTATCAATATTTATTTGACAGTGGAGACAATGCTTGAAAATAGCTTAGCGATAAATATTAGGATCACATTTCGTGGAGAAGAATAGTACAAATGGGCAGTAGCTGTTACTAGGTTACAGAAATAATATAGTAAAATAGGAAAGAGACATGGCTGAAGTACTGATTTTGGCAGATATGGGCCAAGGTCGAAATATGCAAATCATGTCCAGCTATTTGAAAATGTCCAACATGTTGTTTAACACCATCTCTTATTTTAATCAATATAAACTAATAATACTGCCAATGATGTATTTAAAGATAAATTGTAGGTAATATAACTCCACATTAGATACTTTGAAATCAATCAGTATATAACCTTAGTCATATTCTATTAAATATTATTTTTAAAGAGAAAATGTATTAATATAGAGCCACAATTAATGTTACGTGATAAGGTAAAACGGTAAAAAATATACCATTTTGTCAAAGATAATCCTGTTGTATTCAGTGAGTTAACATGGATATTAGGCTGCATCCAATTGTGTTAAAAGTATCAAATGATCGAAATATACTTATCAGATGTATTCCTGAGAATTTCACATACCTCCATAAACCACCACTGTCCTTTTATGACTTTGTAAGTGCCTGAATAACTGGTTACTTTGTAGCAAATTGGACAACAGTACTCCTGAGCACTGAATAAAACTATTGGCTCCTTTGTAGAATTTAATATAATTATGTGTCTAAGGTAAATGTAAAAGAAATATAAAGTTGTTTAAACTAACAAATATGCATGGAAGCAAACATTTAATTTTATATAAATATAAAAAACTTCTGAACTAGGATTTCTGAAGAACGTCTGAAATAAGCATGAAATGTTAAATACTACAGTATTTTCAGAATCATGATTCTCCTTGCCTGTCTATGGTCTAAATTAAACTTTTATGAACAGTAGAAAATCGAACATTGCTTTGACACTTACTCTGTGTTTGTAGCCAGTTGTTATAATTGCCAGTTATGTATTGTACATATATACAATTTAACACACTTACTGTTAAGAAAATAGATCATCTACAGTGTATTAAAGTGTATTAAAACTTTTGACTGGTAACCTTACTGTACTAAAAAAAAAAAACTGTATTGTCAGTAGTAGCTGTCTTTTAAGCCTCTACAAAGAAAAACAGTTTCACATTATATTGGCTCAATATTTCTTCATTGTCTTTCTGGGGTATATTTGGTATCTAAAATACAATGTTACTGATAGTCTTTGGTTCTTATGAACTACCAAGGGATATGTGATATACAGGACAAAATGACTTAGTCACCGTTTTTGATTACGGCCTGCAAACACTTATATGGTAAACTAGCAAAATACCCGCGCTTCGCAGTGGAGAAGTATTGTGTTAAAGAAGTAATGAAACACACACACACATATAAACATATATATACACATATATACACACATACACATATACTGTATATAGATACATATATATACACACAATAATATATATATATATATACATATATATATACACATATATATACACACATATACTTTGTATATACATATATATGCATATACATATCTACATATATATACACTCACTTAAAGGATTATTAGGAACACCATACTAATACGGTGTTTGACCCCCTTTCGCCTCCAGAAGTGCCTTAATTCTACGTGGCATTGATTCAACAAGGTGCTGAAAGCATTCTTTAGAAATGTTGGCCCATATTAATAGGATAGCATCTTGCAGTTGATGGAGATTTGTGGGATGCACATCCAGGGCGCGAAGCTCCCGTTCCACCACATCCCAAAGATGCTCTATTGGGTTGAGATCTGGTGACTGTGGGGGCCATTTTAGTACAGTGAACTCATTGTCATGTTCAAGAAACCAATTTGAAATGATTTGAGCTTTGTGACATGGTGCATTATCCAGCTGGAAGTAGCCATCAGAGGATGGCTACATGGTGGTCATGAAGGGATGGACATGGTCAGAAACAATGCTCAGGTAGCCCGTGGCATTTAAATGATGCCCAATTGGCACTAAGGGGCCTAAAGTGTGCCAAGAAAACATCCCCCACACCATTACACCACCACCACCACCAGCCTGCACAGTGGTAACAAGGCATGATGGATCCATGTTCTCATTCTGTTTACGCCAAATTCTGACTCTACCATTTGAATGTCTCAACAGAAATCGAGACTCATCAGACCAGGCAACATTTTCCCAGTCTTCAACTGTCTAATTTTGTTGAGCTCGTGCAAATTGTAGCCTCTTTTTCCTATTTGTAGTGGAGATGAGTGGTACCCAGTGGGGTCTTCTGCTGTTGTAGCCCATCCACCTCAAGGTTGTGCGTGTTGTGGCTTCACAAATGCTTTGCTGCATACCTCGGTTGTAACGAGTGGTTATTTCAGTCAAAGTTGCTCTTCTATCAGCTTGAATCAGTCGGCCCATTCTCCTCTGACCTCTAGAATCAACAAGGCATTTTCGCCACAGGACTGCCGCATACTGGATGTTTTTCCCTTTTCACACCATTCTTTGTAAACCCTAGAAATGGTTGTGCGTGAAAATCCCAGTAACTGAGCAGATTGTGAAATACTCAGACCGCCCGCCTGGCACCAACAACCATGCCACGCTCAAAATTGCTTAAATCACCTTTCTTTCCCATTCTGACATTCAGTTTGGAGTTCAGGAGATTGTCATGACCAGGACCACACCCCTAAATGCATTGAAGCAACTGCCAAGTGATTGGTTGATTAGATAATTGCATTAATGAGAAATTGAACAGGTGTTCCTAATAATCCTTTAGGTACGTGTATATATATATATATATATATATATATATATATATTAGGGGTGGGACTCGATTAAAAAAAATAATCTAATTAATTAGAGGCTGTGTAATTAATTAATCTTCATTAATCGAATGTAAGCACACATGAAAATGTGCCCCAAATCGCAAATGTTGTTTTTTAATTTAAAAGGGTTTTAGTGGGTGACAGAATCAAATAATAGACATGGACAGGAATATTGTAAACTCAAGCTGTTTTAATTTCTGAAAAAAAAAATGCATTTAAACTGCATTTCATTTCAAAACAAAAATATGATCCCTGGCTAAAATTGGGAAGACTTAAAAAAAAAGTGGTATTTTAAGTACTTTAAGTACATTTTCAGAATGGTATTGTCTTTAAATAATAACAAAAATTAAAACATTAAAGTGCAATTTTTCTTCTTGAAAAAATAAGACAGAAACATAAAAGGTAATTTGACCAGCCTCACCTTTAAACTGTGAGTAACCTTAGCCAAAATTATTTTGTACATTAGGCTAAAACAGTGTGATCATTGAACATTTTTTAATTAGATGTAATTAGAATTACTAACGGTCACGGAAGTCCAATGATCCCCAATAAGAGCCATAAAGTCCTCTTTCTGTAATGCATCTAATTTTGCTTGCTTTTCAATGTCATAAAGCTGTTAAATTTTACTTGAAATACGCTAACTGTACCACATTTTCTAACCCCCTATCTTCCACCACTGTTAGTAGTCTACAGTCCAAAGCAATGTATTTTGCGAGAGAATTTGTAAGTTTGACCTATGTTGACTTACTAATTTTGTTCCTGAGGCCAGTCATTTCATGAGGCTTGGGCTGCCGACACCTTTTGTTGGTACTCGAACCCGTACTGCTAGTACTAACAGCATACACAGTTTCTGTGCTCGCTGTAACATGTTTTGTATTTAGATGGAACCTTAAGGTTGAAGTGCCTCGGTGGTATGCAAACTCATTTTTGCACAGTTTGCACCAAACCACACTTTTATCAAGGCTTCCGTTGGGTAGTCTTTTGAAATGAAATTTCCCTCCGATCAGTCCTAGAAACGCGCTTTCTTCCAACTCTTACATTTTTGTAGCTCGTCTTTATTTGAAACTCCAGCAAAGATGGTGATTGAAATATCAAGACTGACATCAGACGGTATTTTGTGACTGATGTTACAGGCATTCCATGATGTTTGGGTGTTCCATGACTGATGTCATAGGTATTAGGGGCTGCAATTGCAGTGTTTCCCAACCTTGGTCCTGGGGACCCCATGTGGCTGCAGGTTTTTGTTCCAACCAGCTTCTTTTTTTAATTGGACACCTGGGCTAATTAAGTGATGTGTTATTTGCCAGGTTCTGTGTTTTGGGAACAATATAGAAATTAGAAAACTAAGCTTGGATGACTACGCCACTGTGGTAGATAGGGGGCGCTGTCGTCCCCTTGAACCCTCAGAGTTGACTCCAGACACCAGGTAAAAGCCCAAAGTTTGGATTTATTATAATAATCCAGTGCACAAATCACCCTACACTCCACTATATTCATAAGCCAATTCACAATACAATCTATATACACTCACCTAAAGGATTATTAGGAACACCATACTAATACGGTGTTTGACCCCCTTTCGCCTTCAGAACTGCCTTAATTCTACGTGGCATTGATTCAACAAGGTGCTGAAAGCATTCTTTAGAAATGTTGGCCCATATTAATAGGATAGCATCTTGCAGTTGATGGAGATTTGTGGGATGCACATCCAGGGCGCGAAGCTCCCGCTCCACCACATCCCAAAGATGCTCTATTGGGTTGAGATCTGGTGACTGTGGGGGCCATTTTAGTACAGTGAACTCATTGTCATGTTCAAGAAACCAATTTGAAATGATTTGAGCTTTGTGACATGGTGCATTATCCAGCTGGAAGTAGCCATCAGAGGATGGCTACATGGTGGTCATGAAGGGATGGACATGGTCAGAAACAATGCTCAGGTAGCCCGTGGCATTTAAATGATGCCCAATTGGCACTAAGGGGCCTAAAGTGTGCCAAGAAAACATCCCCCACACCATTACACCACCACCACCACCAGCCTGCACAGTGGTAACAAGGCATGATGGATCCATGTTCTCATTCTGTTTACGCCAAATTCTGACTCTACCATTTGAATGTCTCAACAGAAATCGAGACTCATCAGACCAGGCAACATTTTTCCAGTCTTCAACTGTCCAATTTTGGTGAGCTCGTGCAAATTGTAGCCTCTTTTTCCTATTTGTAGTGGAGATGAGTGGTACCCAGTGGGGTCTTCTGCTGTTGTAGCCCATCCGCCTCAAGGTTGTGCGTGTTGTGGCTTCACAAATGCTTTGCTGCATACCTCGGTTGTAACGAGTGGTTATTTCAGTAAAAGTTGCTCTTCTATCAGCTTGAATCAGTCGGCCCATTCTCCTCTGACCTCTAGCATCAACAAGGCATTTTCGCCCACAGGACTGCCGCATACTGGATGTTTTTCCCTTTTCACACCATTCTTTGTAAACCCTAGAAATGGTTGTGCGTGAAAATCCCAGTAACTGAGCAGATTGTGAAATACTCAGACCGGCCCGTCTGGCACCAACAACCATGCCACGCTCAAAATTGCTTAAATCACCTTTCTTTCCCATTCTGACATTCAGTTTGGAGTTCAGGAGATTGTCTTGACCAGGACCACACCCCTAAGTGCATTGAAGCAACTGCCATGTGATTGGTTGATTAGATAATTGCATTAATGAGAAATTGAACAGGTGTTCCTAATAATCCTTTAGGTGAGTTTATATATAATTCACTAAGGGCACGAAAGACAGTAAACGCAAGCGAGACAGAGAGCGCACGCAAGACAGAGAGCCATGCCCGCCAAAGCCTGCCCGCCAACTCTAACTAACGGCAAGCAAGACAGAGAGTGCAAGCAAGACAGAGAGCCATGCCCGCCAACTCACAGAGCCCCGCCCACCAGCTCTAAGACCATGGAATATGGACGACAGTGCCCTGCCTGTCATCTCTAATCCTACTTTCGCGAGGTAGTAGGTTTTGAGCAGTTGTTGTGCCTTTTGATAACCTTCAGACGAAAGTCCGATACAGGACTGAATGAGCTCATGAGGGCGACCTTTAGTATATTGTTCTATTAAATACCGTTTATCTTGTTCATTTTCAAATGCTTTGTCTACAGCATAATCAAAAGCTCTAATGAATGATGAATATGTCAGAGGGTCACCAATAAATATTGGTACTTCTGTACGTGGCGCTGGGGGTTTATTTTGTTTCTCCCACTGGTGAGCAGATTTGTAGCTTCAATAACCCCCCTTTGACTTTCAGTTTGATTTTTCTGACATTCGATTTGATTCTTTTGATATTCGGCTTGATTCTGAAATAACATATCAATAAGACCGTGTCTGCGAAGGTAGTAGATAAGAGCACAGTACCTCCTGAATGATTCAGTTCTTTTTCTTTGTTGACGAGTTCTGGAGCAGAAGTGTCCTTCGTGTTCAGATGGTAGATTCCAGTTAAATTTTTTTAGGCCTTAGATAGCAAGTTTTCTGATGAAAATGTAGCTGCGTTTTCCCAAAATTACCAAAGTTCAGCAGCTTCAACTCAAAAAATGGGATTCAACAAAAGCCTGACACGTAGAAATGATTCCACAGACAAAATATCTTCGTTTTTAAAAGTTTAGTTAAGTTTTAAAGTAAAACAGTTCACACAAAAAAGTAAAATTATAATAACAAAAAAAGAAAAATTAATGTTAAGAAAAGTTCAATTCTAAGCTTAATCTTGTTACATCTCAAATCGCTACTATTTACTTAACATTTCTGAACCATTTCAAAATGGTCAGAAAACTGTATGCTTATCCCATTTCTAACTTAAAAATGGGTCTTTTGAGTCCCTCTTTACTGGGACTTGTTCTTACCACAACTAAGCTTATTATCACACTGTTTCTCAGTTATAGTAAGAAGGTTTTATCTCTTACTAACTAATAGGGGGAAAAGACTATACCATAAGTTATAACAATGAAAGAAATTTATATTCCATTTAAATTAAGCAAACATTAATATGAGTTTAACTTAAACTTTAACTTTCTAAGATTGGCTCTTACAGTCTGTATGAAACCTCTTTCAAATCAGATTTCAGCCAATGGTCTTTAATAACCCCTTATACATGTAGATGTGTATGGGAGAGATAGCGAGGCAACTGCTTCAAGAAAGCAGGGGTAGAGCAGGAAGGTGTGGTTTCATAACACTTGCACTGAAGTAAATGTTATTCTCCACAAGAAACTTAGATAGTCTGTTTTAAGGTTGTACTTTATGTATCAAAGTATATTGGTATAGTTACCACCTATTAGCAGTAATGGTTGTTACAAACGAATGCTTAAGTAGACTCAGTATATGATGAACAAATGTATCTGAGCAACTTAAATGTCAGTTTGCCTGATGTTTGTCTACTTGCGGACCACTTGACTCAGACTTAGGGATGACTGGTGAGAACGGCTACTGTAATGTAACACACCGTGCCGTCTTCCTTCTTCACTTTTCAGCCTAATCATGAAAATGCCTCCATACATAACATCATGCTACGTCTGGGGCAGACAAGTCAGACTTTTTTTTAAATCTACAGAATCTACATTTAGTATAAGCATTTCAGCTTTTTGCACTTCCAAAATGGTGTAATTTTGCGTAAGCATGTTCATGTTACTGAGCTGCAAAGTGCCATCCGTGAAAGGGTGCAAAAATAATGAAAGGAAAGTAAATGGCTTGTGTATTTCAAGCCACCGGCATGTACCAAAAGAAAAAGTGAAAAGGTAATGCAGGTTATCAAATAACCAGTACTTTAATGATGAAGCCTCCATGTCTCCTAGGTCCTTCTCATAAGGTGTACTTTCATATTTAAAACCTCCCATTGTGTTTTAAAATCAATCATTTTTACTTTCTATATGTAATACTTTACATTTACATACAGTGGATTTCTACCACAAATCTGCCCAAGTATGTATGCTGTTACTCTGGGTGATAATTTAGTTGATTCTACATCATCTGCCCTTATCTATTTTGGTATCATATTTAAACTTAACCAGCTTATTGATTACATTCTTCTCCAGATAGTTTATTTATATTAAAAAGAACAAGCAATAATATTACTTCATACATACAATCTTATTTTCTACTTATTTTTGATATTTCCTGATATTGACTATATGTCATATACCCATTTAAAACTTTGAAGATCTGTTTTTTCAAGGAATTCTCAATTTGGTTATTTTTTGAAACGTAGAAGTCACTACTTGAAACTATGTAAATAACAATAATACCAGAAATACATGTTTCCATGTATATGGTGCTAGTGCACTTCCACAAGCCTATTGTTTACATTAAATATTGAGCATCTGTTATTATAACATCTGAGATCATTCACTTAATAAGTAACATGTCCCCTGTGAACCAAAACTAGGAGGATGCAATTTAACAACAAATCATATAGGAATAAACAAATTTTGTCAAATGACAGTGTTTAATGACACACTTCTAGTATCCAGCTATAAAACAATATGTAGAATTATGCACGTTCAGCCGAAATAAACCTGAGGAGAACAAGCAGACTCCATAGAGACACTGCACTGAACAGATTAGCAATCAAATCTGAACTCACAGCACTGTATAATAATAATAATAATAATAATAATAATATTATTATACATTTAATTTATATAGCATCTTTCCCATACTGAAAGTTCTCTACAAATATTCAAAGGAACACAACAAGAATTAAAGCAAAAATGACATTAATAACACAGGATACAAACTAATATCAAACTTTAAAAACCAAATAATAGATATATATTTGAAAGTCAAATATCTGAATTACATTACAAAACAGGCAGGAAAAAATAAGAAAGCCATACATACAATAACACAATTTGTGTTTGATTATATGTAGTGTAATAAGAATGAGTCAGAGACATCATAAAGTGTTGGGGCAGCCACCCATATAATTTTCTCGGCTGCAAAACTTGTTTTTTAGTAGCACGATGTGCTTAGGTCAGAGTCCAGAACAGAACTGCCTGTTTTGAGGCAAGATGGCAGTTTTAAAGGCCTGAAAGGGAAATGACGTCATCGTTGCAGGAACTAGGAGTGGCGCCCTTATGCCCAGAAGTGACATCATCCTTGGGGCGGGCAACAAGCGGGATTTCCCGGGAAAGTTCTGCAAGGGATTGAGAGAGATAGTCAGTACATTCTGCCACCCCCTGGCCTGGCGTAGAATTACTAGTGTTTAGGCCCTTCAGCTGTTTCCCATGTGCACATGTGTGGCAGTAGGAAAATAAATATAGATGTTACAATTATCCACACTGATAAGGAACAAAACATGAAAAGACTTTGTTACCAGCTTTATATCCAAATGCTGTGAGAACATCAACTTTTTAAAGGCTATTTGTGTGCTGTGCATATCAGTTTTAACAACAGCCAGACTTTTGCCCCGCCGCAAAGTAAAGAGTCAGGATGTATGCTTCATTTAGAGATGCAAAATGCTAAAAAAAAAATTTCTTTAAATGACACATCAAGACTGCACTCTGCAAAGAATCCGAGAGTTCTAGTGCTTTACCACTGATGAGTCATATGTTAAGCACAGCAAACCTAGATATAGAAAGTTTGTTGTACACAGGTCCATTGCTGGACTTTGTTTCAATACAGAACAGATTTAGTATATTATTCTTCTAAAAATAAACCATTTGTGGGAAAAATGTGTTAAAAATTTTGCAATACTGTGGTGTTAGTGCATATTAAGAATATTGCAGTACAACCATCTGCTCTTGATGAAACTTTTAACATTGATTAATTCAGCACAATGGTGTGACATGAATTTTCTCTGCGAAACCACACCACACACTCTGAAACATCAGCACTAATAACCTGATTAAAACAAAATATATACATGTAATGCCAGCTTGGTAGATATTGATTGCATTCTAGTGTAGGACAATGTGGGCACTTCCCATTCTGCTAGGCTTTAGTTAGAGGCCCCTCTGCAGACTTATTGAGCTAGAATACACAAAAATGGACTGAAGCAAGAACAAAAAGCAATAATTCAAGGAATGACAACTCTGATGGACAGAAGAACCCATCTGTGTGGAAACACTCATTTGTAGCTGGAAGGGACTTTATATCTAGTCAGGAGAAGTTATACATTCTCTTAAAACTAGTTACCCTCATCCAGTCTGGGAATATTTTCTGGCATATACTTTTGGGGCACTCTCACTGAACTCATAGGGGAATTCTCTTGGGACACCTTCTCTGGGTTTCTTAAAGGAAGAGGAAAATCTGAAAAATGACCTTCTGAAACTTCTTTTTGAAACTAAAATCTGATAAGCCATTCTCT
Source organism: Polypterus senegalus (assembly GCF_016835505.1). Classification (NCBI taxonomy): domain Eukaryota; kingdom Metazoa; phylum Chordata; class Cladistia; order Polypteriformes; family Polypteridae; genus Polypterus; species Polypterus senegalus. The sequence goes on from NC_053166.1 coordinate 102,189,980, forward strand.
TTGGGAAGCAGAGAAGTGCCGATACCTCTTTCTCTTAGTTGATCATATTCATTCTAGATTTTTGAATGGTTGTGGTCAGCTCATTCCACCAGCCAGAAGCTAAAAATAAATTGGGATTTGATGCCACTCTGCACTGTAACCGATAGTAAGCATGTGGACATCATGACTAAGAACAAAATGCCATGATCGTTAGTAATAGTATTGGCACTCGTGCATCTAAACAATAAAGCATTACAGTTTGCAGAAAAATCTAAGTTATACATATTGCAAACCTCACAACATACTGTATAAATGTGTCTTCAGCAGGTAGATGTGAAGTCTTATAAGGACCCATAACCGTTTTGGCTAGTTAATATGAAAAATTATAAAGACATATAAATATTAAAATTTTAAGATCATATTTTGCTAGTAAATTCCTACCATACAATACAATTTATTTTTGTATAGCCCAAAATCACACAATTGACAGCCCCCCAGCCTTGACTCTCTAAGAAGTCAAGGAAGAACTCCCAAAAGAAAAACCCTAGTTGGGAAAAAAATGGAAGAAACCTTGGGAAAGGCAGTTCAAATAGAGACCCCTTTCCAGATAGGCTGGGCGTGCAGTGGGTGTCAAAGAGAAGGGTGTTCAATACAATACACAGAATAAAACAAAAGTAATCCTCATTACAGTATAACAGTAAAATAAAAAAATCACAAGTACAAGTACATAAATTTACTAAATTATATCTGTATATGGTTCTTATTAAAAACTTACTGTATACCGAGAGGTGTATTATATTTGACAGTATATTTTAATAGAAAGATGCAATATTTTTATAATTATTGTGGATCATCTTGTTATTTTTAACTGTGAGTTTTCAGTTTTGTAAATTTATCACCAGTCACATTTTGAACTTGATTGTTTCACACTATTAGTTAATTATAAAGTGTTTTAAAACATTTTTATTATAGAAAAAAATGAATGTGCTTGTTTCTACAAAGATGTCTTAAATAAAAAAAAAATATTGCTTTTCTTATTTTAGGTTTGATTGGTTTCTTCGTTGCATTTGGAATCTCTATGGGAAAGATGGGAGATCGTGCCAAACCCATGACAGAGTTCTTCAACATACTCAATGAGATAGTTATGAGAATGGTGACCATGATCATGTGGTAAATATTATTTTCTCTGTATATGTGCACTTTCTTTAAAACTGTTGGAACCTTCTTAATCAGAATCATTCAATAGTTGCCCCTAATTTCACAAGCATGTGAAAGGCATTTTACTCAGTAAGTTAGAAAATGTAGGCATGCTGTACCATTCACTGCATTCGAGGGCAATGCAGACACTGTAACCTTCAATGAAATGAGTTCAGTAGGGTCCATAATCTTCTAAGTCTATTTCAGGGTTGCAAGATTATCTCACCAGGATTGCAAAATAGCCTGAAAACAGGCCTGGGGCCTCATGTATAACGCCGTGCGTAGAACTCGCACTATAACATGGCGTAAGCACAAAAGCCGAAATGTGCTTACGCACAGAAAAATCCAGATGCAGGAATTTGTGCGTACTCCAACTTCCACATTCTTCCGCTACATAAATCCCGATCAGCGTGAAAACTAACGCTCGTGCACGCCGCATTTTGTAACGCCCCAAATCCTCCCAGAATTACGCCTATTTGAATATGCAAATCAATATAAATCGCCCTTAAGCGCAGCCTTCTGTGAAAAGACAATGGGAAAAGCACGGGGAAAATATAAGAATTTCAGCGAATACCAAGTGGAGGCAAAGGAAAAACATACTATTTGTTCAAATAAACCGTGGTCTAATCAACAAAATGAAGTTGATCGAGTGACATAGCTGTTGGAGAAACTTGAAAGCTCACATTCACAAAATCGCACAGTGCCGGAAATAAAAAAGAAGTCACATATATAAGTTGCCGTGAAAAGAAGAGTTGTAAGCCTACTGTCTGAGTGTCATATGAAAGCTTATTAGGGTACAGAGAAAAAAGGCACACGGTGGGGAAAAAGCACGAAATGTCAACTTTAATCTCCAATTTTCCACTTTAATCACGTAGTTTATTTTGTCATTTAGTAGAACATTATAAACTTCATCTTAAAATCGTTTAATTAACCAGTTTCTCAAAATTACATCGTAATTAAAGAAGCACGTTAAATGCTTTGTTTTGTATTTGATCTTCTACTCATATGTGATCTATGTGTGTGAATCACTACTTGCTTCTTAAACTGGCTCACTTCCTCCAACTGGACACAGAGTCCATTACATTTGTGATATTACAGCTCTCTGAATAACTAAAATACTGAGATGTATACGTGATGTCATTTTCATGATGATAGGAGCTAAAGCACATTATTAAACATGTGTTTCATGAGCCTCGTGATCATGACAAGCATTTATCTTTTGTCGAAATTTGTCGCTGCGTTTTTAGCTGTGTTGTTATTTTCTCTTTCTGTTTTATATTCAATATATATTGGCGTGGCCGCCCCAAGAGTCCTTGCTTTTCTTTCCCCAAGTAACCGATCGCCATACAATCAGCTCTGTAATAGACGTTAAGCCATCTGTAAGCTTAGCGCCGATTCTTCAAAACGTTTAAAGAACATTGAAATATCTTCGTAGTACATGTTTAATTATTCTATCCTTCACGACACTCCCAGTGAAGAATATAGATTATTTAAATGAAGTTAAAGTTTTATGTGTATAATTTAACAAACATATTTTGCTGCATTTCACCTTAAAAATGATATCATCATCATATGTAAATATGCGCTTTATAAAGTGGCCCAGGTTGTGAGATATTATAACTGTAGTGCAAGTTTACAGTGGGGTGATTGTACTTATAAGTACAAACCGTTCTACAAGGAGCAATTGATTGAGTGCATTTAAAGTTCTTGGGATTAAACTGTTTCTGAACCGAGAGGTCTGTACAGGAAAGGCTTTAAAACATTTTGCAGTGGCTGAGACAGCGTGTCCTTAAAGCTGTATACCGATAATTCTCTTTCCGATAAGCTGCTGCTGTGATTCACACTCAGATACAGTGATATAAATACTCCGAGTCGTGCAGTGAGAGTAATATGGAAAAAGATGATCCGCTGTGGCAACTCTTAACGGGAGGAGCTGAAAGAAGAAGAAGAAGAAGTGAGAGTAACAACGCTAAAGCAGTTATGGTATTTGGAATACTATGGCTGTTCCCTGGACCATTATATTGTTACGAGTTAATTACAATCAGATGCATTACACTAATAAACAATATGCGGTTAGTTTCTGTGTATTTATAAAGCCGCGTCATGAAAATAATGAGTAATCACACAAGAACAGTACCATTGCTTTGACGCTGAGTGCTGCCAGTTTGCAAAACCGAGCGGAGAACTTGCGTACGACAAGGCATGAGGTACCGTGGAAAAGTGCGTGGCTTTACGCCAAGTGTAGGTTTTATACATCGCGATTTGAACGTGGAAAAGTTCTTACGCAACATTTCTGTGCGTACGCACCGTTTATAAATGAGGCCCCTGGACAGAACTGCAGCGAATCACAAGTACCATTCTTATGCACACATGAACACACGCACACCATTTTCACACACAGTGACAATCTGCAGTTGGCAATTAACATAACTTAAAATATATGAAATACAATAATAAAACCCTTTTGTAATTAATACCTTATTTACTTAAGTATGTCTTACTATAGTCATTTTAATTAAATTGGACGTGGAAAGCTACTCATTTAACAAATGTTATGGAAAAACAGAAGTAAAAAGGCAAACTTTATTACAACAAAAGACCATTATGAATATTAGGTGAATGTGGTACACTGATGGTAAATTATAGGGTTTCCCAAAATGGGACACATGTGTAGCATGTACTGTATGTCCACACATAAAGTCCATTCTTCTCATTTGCTTAATGCCTGTTTTGTTTCATCAACACCGAGGGTTCTGGGCAGGAAAAAAAGAACACTTTAAAAAATAAACATATATGGTTTCTCACAGTGCTTGAAGTGGAAACAAATAAATTATAGCACTGTCTGCTTCTTGGTGGACTTGACAGTGCTGTTAAATGTAACACAAGTTTTTAATTAAGCTTTCCCTATTGGAGTTTTGACCACCTTATTATTCTTATATCAAACTGGGATCAGGTTAGTTTTGTACGCACTCTTCTAAATATATTGTGAGGATGTTTGTTTCAGCACAGCAATGTTTTATTAAATGAGCAGCCTATTAAGACAAGGACATTTTGATATTCTTCATTTACTTATCAAGACATATTGCCTGAAAATCAGGACTGTCACTGTCACATGGATGCCTTGCCACTCTAGTAAATTATATTGACAAATACTGAATCATAATAGTCTACAGATAATGGAGCTGTGAAATTGGTTTGGTGCAATGTAAATAGCTTTGACTAAATGTTTATTTACTCTGTGCACATTGGCTTACACACCAAAAGGCACTTCATTCATATGCAGATAACCCTTAGTTCTTTTTGCTTGCATTTTATACTCTTACAGTAAGTAAGATCATTTACTTACCTTTTACTAATTAAAGCAGGAAGATGCATGCAGTGGTTTTCACATGTAACTTTTTGAAATTGCTAAACAGAGGATTACAGTCCTGTGTGTAAACAAGCAGTCAACAGTAAAAGCCACTTCCCACTCTGCATGCACAATTTTCTGTTTTTTTATTAATTCTGTCAACAAGTTGGTATTAATGTCAAGGCAAAACTGAAACAGTAAACAAATTCATAGTTGATGTTGCACAGAACGTTTCTCCGGTTTCCGTTAGATGAGTTCACATATTTGCTAATGGAAGATTTAATAAATTTTTTATTATTTAAAATGCAATCTTTTCAGAATATCTCAGCAAAAACTAAAATTTCTTGACAAATTTCCTTGAAGAATAAGTGTGTCACATTTCAATTAAATTGGTCCACAGGGGGCTGAGTTGTTTCATGTAGACAGACAGACACACAGACGTGACTATTGCAATTAGGTGCACCTAAAAACTAATTTACTGTATTTAATATTAAGAATAAAAGAATATGAAAAGAGTTTTCTCAGGTTTAGGTCATTCAGCCTAACGTAATATACAGTTATAAATTGTAAATCTTTTTTTTACCGATCTCATTCAAAATAAAATCAAGTCAAGATTTGAAGGTGTACAAAGTACTGCTGTCTATTACACTGCACTTGTTAGGAACTTATCCCATGTAACTATTGTTTTTAATATGAAGAAATACTTTGTAGCATTAGTGAAAAATGTGCACTTAACCAGCTTCATTGTGTGTCCTCGTGCTCTTACTGAAGAGCAAATTTCAAAGTAAATAATATTAAAATCTTAATCTTTGTTTACTTAAAATGAAAAGATGAACTCCTTCGACCTTTCCTTGTAGCTCATTTTCAGCAGTCCCAAAATCAGTCTAATAGCTTATCTTTTGATTTTTTCACCCACTGACATGTCTTTTGTAATAGGGAGACAAAAACTGCAAAAATAATTCCAAATACAGTATAAACAGGGTATTCTGAAAATTAGGATACCCAGTCTTGATTTGTACTGTACATACTGAGCGACGAGCTATATGGACTTTCACTATGAAGCATCTCAATTCATAGTATTTGCACTGTGGCAAACTTCTAGAGGTCAACCAGGAATGCACAACATTTGGGTTAGAAGCAGTCTCCTTACAGCAAGAGCTGAAAGAAGAACTCCTTTCATAGTTTTTATTGTTCCTCAGAGCTAAAACAACAGAACAAAAATGTTGACAGCAGCCCAGCAGGCTTATTTCAAACAAATAATAATGAAGTCTTGCCAGATTCTGAAAAACCAAAATAGTATTATTCAAAGAAAATGTATTTTATCCACATTTAGGTAATGGAGTTATGGAGGGTGCATTGTGATTCTTAAACATGAGCAAAATAATTTTATCACTTAATATCCGGAAGCCTGTTTTTTGAACGTTTTCTCAAACTAAGAAGTTTTTTTCTTTTGTCATTTTAAATTTCTGTGAAAGTTCTGATATATGGAGAATGTGAATTTATCTTTTTTCCAGTATTTTGTTATTTGAGAAGTTGTTTTATTGTTTAGTTTTGAATATTTCACAATGCAATTTTGTTTTTAATGGTCACTGCCATTTTGGAAGCCAGTTGCCAAAGTGTTGTTGTCAGTTTAGCCACTGTATATAAGCCAGAGCTACACAGTTTACTATTGTCCAAGGTTGAATACATAAAAAGTTCTTGTTAGATTTTTCTTAGTTTGTGAATTTTTAAGACCTGTGCTTCTCTACTTGTCACTTTTGTTTTTGCATAGCATATTGAGTTTAGCTGTTTTGATATTTGACATTCCCCTAGTTTCAACTGTTTATCACCTATGCGTACATCCCCCAATCTACTTTTATTTGCCCAACAGGCTTGCCAAATACTCTACCTTTTGGCAAAACAAAATCTTAGACCATGAAAACAATACTGGATCCTGAGATTAAATTTATTTTAAATGAGTTATATTCAATACATATTAAACAGCTGAAATTTAGGAAATAGATGAACTGAAATTTAAAAATACCATGGTGTTAGCAAATAAACTTTCAGATTTAAGAAACTGGAAAGAAAATCCATATTTGAAGGATCTATGAAGCAACACAGCTTTAAGTGGTACAGACATTTAAAGGTGAGTTTTTATTATTATTATTATTATTATTATTATTATTGTTGTTGTAGGAGGTTGTGTCACTGTTATACTAATTGTCCCCACCTGAAGGCCTAGCAAAAACAGCAGAGTGAGTTTAGACTTGGTGTGGTAGGTAAAGGTAGCAACAACTTATCTAAAAATTCATAAATGTTACTGGTAGAAATAGAAACAATTGCCATTCAAACAATGACTCTGGAGCTAAAGAGAATTTTATCAGTACAAAATTAATGACGGATATAAAAGTTACATCTATTCCTTAATAATATCAACCTATATTATCTATTGATTCAAAGCCCTTGCAGTCTGGTTTCACTGAATATATAAATCACCTTTTATACCCTTTCATGCTGGTGTTCTTCATAAAGAATGAACAATAAACGTTTTGGTATACCAAGTTCATATCCTCAGTTGATTCTGGTTTATCTGTGGATGTAAAAGCAATACAATTACCAATTGAGGTTTAATGGGCATTAAGTAATCAAGTGCTTATAATAAAAGCAACTTAACCACTTAACTTTCCAGTTTTGCAGTGTTGTTCAGCTGAAGTGCTACCCTCCAATTATCATTTTTTGATGATGTATTTAATAAACAAAGATCTACTGAACCTCTCCCACATCAGCCATATGATGTTGCCTCAGACCTATTGTCCAGAGCCCTTTAACCTAAATTGATTTTTTATGTCCAAAAAACCAATATCTGGATGTATATATTTGAGAGAATATAAACATCCAGATATATAAAACTGTTCAATAGTCCTCTGTTGATTATAGGGATATTTTTCAAGACCTTTTTGAGTATTTGTGTATTGAAATATAATTACCATATTCTAGAATTTTCTAACAGTTTAGAAAGTCAAATTTTTCATGTTTGAAAAGGTTTGGTGAGATTTCACACAAATAAATGGTTTTAAAAATTGGAAAAGTGTGAGTGTATATGGATAAAACCAAACTGGTTGCCCTACTAAAATGGAAACCACCAAAAAGTATTAAACAAGTACAAAGATTTGTGAGATTTGTGAATTTTTATTGTAGGTTCATGAAAAATATTGGTTCATCTCTCATATCATAACTTTAACTAAGAAATCTCACATTAAATCTCAATAGACTCATAAAGCTTAAATGGCATTTGATAATTTAACAAGTCTGTTCAGTACCCCTCCTGTACTTCAACATACTGATCCCCTCCACAGCATGAAGTCAAAGTAGGTGCAGCAGTTTCAGGAGAAGGGTTATTTTTTTGTTTCTTTTACAAAGAGTTTCTTATACCGGGAAACTACATCCATGTGCTTTCTTTTTTTTAAAAACTTTGATCTTCTGAGCAAAACTATGATGTTGGAAAAACAGTGAAATATTTGTTATTAACTTTATATTGGAATAGTGGTGTCCATTTTCCTTTTGTCATTTATACTGATCAAAAGAATTATAAATATAAATATATGTATTATGACCACCAGGGGGTGCTGTAGCACCTCAAACCCCAGACACAACCTCATAGGCATAAGTCCTGTTATAATAATACGTTTATTAACACAAATACCTTGCACAAAAGGCACCAACAGTGACATAAAAATATAAATCTTCTCACTCTTTATTCTTCTCTACTTTCACTTCTCCAGGCAAACTTTGTCTCTTTCCACCTGACTCTGACTTGTCTAGGAGAGGATGAGTGACCTGGGAGCATTTCCATTGCCAGGGCATAGCCTGATGAAAGTATTTCTGGGTCAATCAGAACTCCCAAAAAGTTGTGAATCCCTTCAGTTCTCCTGGTGGCCTCCATGGAACCCATTATGGCTGCCCCACTGGACCACAGGCCTCAGCATGCCCTGCTGGTGTCTTTGTGGTAATCCTACACTAAAGAGGCTGCCACCTAGCGCATTTGGAGAGAGAATAATCAGCAATCCTCATCTCCTCTAGTCCTTCCATTGCAGTGGCCTCCTGGCCAAGTAATGATCCCTGTTCAACAGTATATGTAGCTGCATTTTTCTAAAATGACCAAAGTTCAGCAGCTCCAACTTAAAAAATTGGATTCAACAAAAGCCTGATGCGCCGAAATGATTCCACAGACAAAATATTTTCATTTTTCAAAGTTTTAGTTAATATTCTAAGTAAAATAGTTCACACAAAAAAAGAAGAAATTAAAATAGCAAAAAAAGAAAGTTCTTGTTAAGAAAAGTTCTGTTCAAAGCTTGTTACATTTCAAATTGTTACAAATCACTTCAAAAAGCATTTCTGAGCCATTTCAAAATGACAATGTTTCTGAACCATTTCTAAACGATGGTCAGAAAACTGTATGCCTACCCCATTTCTAAGTTGAAAATGGGTCTTTCAAATCCCTGTGTACAGGGAGCTGTTTTAAACAACAACAGACTCAATTATCACACTGTATCTCAGTTAAAGCCAGAAAGTTCTATCTCTTACTAATGTATAGGGGAAAAGACAATACCATTGTCTTTGACTATGAAAGAAATTATATGCTGCTCAAATTAAGCAAACACTAATATAAGTTTAACTCAAAACTTTAACTTTCTAAGATTGGCTCTTACATTTCCAGGACCTAATTGGATATGCAGGAATGGAGACAATTACTATACTTCAATATGAGCCAATTAACTTTATTTTACATTAACCATTGTTTTTAAATCACTAGCAATAACACTGCAAAACAAACATTTAAAAAATTTCTTATTTCAAACATTGGCTGTTTCTTGAAGCAGGCACAATTTATTCACGGATCTGTCCAGTGTGCTGGTTTTGGTCTGCACACAAACTCTTCTGACTGTACCTTTGGTGTCTGGCATTGCCTTGATGACTCTACCCATTACCCAGGAATTACGGGGTGTAGCTTTATCTACAATTAAAACAACATCCCCTGGTTCAAAAGTTCTTCTTGGTGCATGCAATTTTTGACATTCTTGAAGTTTGGCCATGTTGGGAAGTTGCTTCCAGAGTCTTTGAGAGTATTGTTCATTTTTAGAAGGAGTTCAGGTGGCACATCAGGTTGTGTCTTCATTAACAGAAAGTGATTGGGCGTGATTGTTTCCAAATCATTTGGGTCATCTGATATCTTTGTAAGGGGTCTGTTATTGATTATTGATTCCACCTCACACATCATTGTATGAAGACTTTCATAATTGAGTGTTTGTTGGTTTAGTGTTGAATTTAAAATCTTTCTTATGCTTCTGATTTGTCTTTCCCACACTCCACCTTGATGAGAGGCTGATGGTGGATTGAAAATCCATTTGATTTCTTTCTGCATCATAGTGTTGCTGATTTTTTTGTGTTCCAAATGTCTTCGATCTCTTCCTGCTCCAACAAAATTTGTTCCATTGTCAGAGCGCATGACTTTAACTTGTCCTCTTCTGCACATAAATCAGCGTATGGCTTGGATACAAGAATCAGTGTCTAAGCAATGTGCAATCTCTATGTGCGCAACTCTGATTGTTAAACAAGTAAAGATTACTCCTGCAGTGGGTTGGCACCCTGCCCGGGATTGGTTCCTGCCTTGTGCCCTGTGTTACCTGGGATTGGCTCCAGCAGACCCCCGTGACCCTGTGTTCAGGTTCAGCGGGTTGGAAAATGGATGAAGATTACTCCGTACCTCTTGACCAGACTTCACTCTCTTTTGACATGAAAAGGACCAAAATAATCAACTCCAACATTAGTGAACGGTGCTTGGTTGGGTACTAGGCGATCTTCTGGCAAATCTGCCATTTTTTGCTCACCTGCTTTTGCATTGTATCTTCTGCACCTGTGCACTTTGAAATGATTTTTTGCTGAATTTGCTTGAGGTATCCAGTATTTCTGGCGTAATCGTGCCAGCACATAGTTGTGCCCATAATGTCTGATTTCTTTGTGAATGTGCTGCAATATGAGAGAAGCAACATGTGAATGCTTGTGAAGAATTGCAGGATATTTAGCTTCTTTGTGCATTGCAGCTTTGTTAAATCTTCCTCCAACTCTCAGCATTCCGTCTTGTATGATCGGGTCAAGTTTATAGATTTGACTGTTCTTTTTTACACAAGCCTTTTTCTTTAAACATCTGGAAGTTCTTGCTGTTGACTGAGGCAGATAAGCTCTGTTTCAGCTTTACCTTTAGTCTTCTAGAGAAACTGGGCTTGATTTTAAGGTCACACAAGGTAAGGTATACATTTTCATGTGCTTTGCGATGAGTGATTTTCGTGTTTCTGGATTACTTTTAGACTGACTGATTTCTAGTTGAAATGTTTTTCTTTCATTTCTTAAGTGCAGCAGTATGTCTTTAAACTTGAGGAACCATGCCACTGCATTCTTCAAGCGCAACCAATCTGAAAAGTAAGTGATTAGTTTGTTGATGGGCTCGGTCACCTCCTCTATTCTTGTCATGTTAACTGCACAAGTTTTAACTTCTAGATCATCTTCAAAAAGTGAATCGTTCAGTTGATCTGGTCTTTTTAGCGACTCATGTTCGGGCTTCCCATGTACATATACTGCAAAATGGCAAAAGTGCATTCTTGACCCGATGTAGAATCGTTATCATGATTTGAGTTTAACTCTGTTGTAGGACGTCTGTGTGAAAACAGCAGTGTCAAATGGGGGTGGAGTTGGGATCGTGAACACGGCAGAGAGAGTGAATAAAAAAAAAAAAAGCTAACCTTTACAAGTATCATAAATAACACCAGCTGTTACAGACTGAAATCAAATATATGTTTTTATTCTAAAATAGTAACAATACATGCAGCTCAGTTCTCAAAACGGACTCGAACCCGTGAAGTTTAGATTACCAGTCAAGAGCTGATACCGTTGCACCACCGAAGTGCTCCTAGCAAATGTGTGTCAATATCACACTCTAACGTGGGTTGTTTTTCTGCAGTTATATTTTTGAATAAAAGTGCATTTGTTCTGTTATATTTGTACCTTTTGTGAAAGTGTTTCTTTGGTATTTGGTTCAGGCTTCACACAGTATACACTTCATGTCTACATTTTGTGAATTATTACTAAAACATTAAAAACATTTCTTTTCTAACGATGTGTGTGCATAGATCGTTGTAGACATGGAACACACATGAAATGCAAGTGTTCCAAATAACAATATAGTATTTATAAAAGGTGTCATTTTGCTTGACTTCTCACACTATACAACTCCAAGCAACTGACATGTAGGTAAACAGACTTGAGCTAATAAAATTGTGTGCCGGTGGGAGGATGTGATAGTAGACTGCTTGCTACTTGCTGCTTATCAACAATTTTAGAGGACAAAAGACACTGACAGAGAGGTGAGAAGCGATTTAAGGTGGGACAATTCTACAAGTTTTTTCGTAGGCTCTGGTAATTCTAGTGTTAAACGCCGCTCGATTTCTTGCTTTAGTCATGGAATCCATACAGTTATCAAGAAAGGTTGCATAATCTCTCAAGGCCTCTCCATCATTTTGTTTTATTTGAGGCCACTTCAATGCCTTACTTATGTACGCATCTACTACAAAACCTTGGTTGCCAACTTTCAAGCTGCTTTCTAGCTCTTTCATAACCTTGATCTGGTGGCAATTGTGCACAACCATTAATCATTTCTTGAGCTGGACCTCTTGTATATTGAATCAGGTAATCTAATTTATCTTGTGGGTCTACTAATACGTCACCTACAGCGTGATCAAAGGCTCTGATGAAGTTTGCATAAGCCAGTGGGTTACCTGAAAATAAAAGAACCTGTCTATGTGGTACTTCACCATGCGTCACAGCAGGTGCTAGAGCAGGAGCTAGCTTTTGTTTGGTTAGCGATTTAGCCATTTCATTGATTGCTTTCTGATAATCAGCTTGATTTTTTGATTTTCGGGCTTGATTCTGAAATAATACGTTAATAAGACCTTGTCCATAAGACTGCGAAAAGGCCCCTGCAGTAGTTACTGATCGCACCTGCCTTTCAGATTCAAATTCATCCAACCTTTGTAGGATTATGTTGAGTGTTGATTGTTCAACCAACACTGCCGAAGATGTTGATGCTGCAGCGGTTTGCTGTGCTGATAAGCCATATTTCTTTTTGAGGGCATGTTTTAACTGAGGAGAAGCTTGTTGTACTTTTGAGTTTGTACGATACTGTTCTTGCAATTGCATCTCTTCGAATTAATTAACTAGCTGTTCATTAAATGAGTGTGTTAACAGGCTATTTGTATCTTTCAGCCATGTTGCTGTAACGTCAATATATTCGTTCCATTTCTTAGAGCTTTCTGCAAATGTTGTTTTTTATTTGTGCCTTCATTACTTAGCGCTGATAATAGTCTTTTTTTCAACTCCTCAATCTGACTGTGTGCCTCTCAAAAGATTCTAAGCTTTTGCGCTACTTCTATGTGATTTCCTGGAGTGTCTTTAAGGCTTTTGATTTCAGCCATAAGCTCAGAAAGCTCAATCAATCAATCAATCAACATTTATTTATATAGCACATATTCATACAAAAAAAATGTAGCTCAAAGTGCTTTACAAAATGAATAGAGAAATAGAAGACACAATAAAAGATAAACATAAGTCAACATTAATTAACATAGAATAAGAGTAAGGTCCGATGGCCAGGGTGGACAGAAAAACAAAAAACTCCAAAGCTGGAGAAAAAATAAAATCTGTAGGGGTTCCAGACCAAGAGACCGCCCAGTCCCCTCTGGGCATTCTACCTAACATAAATCATCATATTTTCATGGAAGGACCTGATGATGATGGTCACGTAGACTTCTGGCTTTCAGTCCATCATTGTTGGAGCATCATGATGCTTTGAGTAGGTGGTGGTGGCGCAGGCCGCCACCACAAAGAAACCGGAAAAAGAAACAGAAGAGAGAGTAGGGGTCAGTACGGATTTTAGAGCCACCATGAATAGTTATTATGAAGAATTGAACATACAGAGTATCAGGATTAAGTTAAAGTGAAGTTATAAAAAGGCCATGTTAAAGTAATGTGTTTTCAGCAGTGTTTTAAAGTGCTCTACTGTATTTGCCTGGCGAATTCCTATTGGCAGGCTATTCCAGATTTTAGGTGCATAGCAGCAGAAGGCCGCCTCACCACTTCTTTTAAGTTTAGCTTTTGGAATTATAAGGAGACACTCATTTGAAGATCTAAGGTTACGATTTGGAATATAACGTGTCAGGCATTCCGATATATAAGATGGAGCGAGATTATTTAAGGCTTTATAAACCATAAGCAGTATTTTAAAGTCAATCCTGAATGACACAGGCAACCAGTGTAGTGACATCAAAACTGGAGAAATGTGTTCGGATTTTCTTTTCCCAGTTAGGATTCTAGCAGCTGCATTCTGCACTCGTTGCAAATGATTTATGTCTTTTTGGGTAGTCCTGAGAGGAGTGCGTTACAGTAATCTAGTCTACTGAAAACAAAAGCGTGAATTAATTTCTCAGCATCTTTCAATGATATAAGAGGTCTAACTTTAGCTATGTTTCTTAAATGAAAAATGCTGTCCTAGTGGTCTGATGAATATGCGATTTAAAATTCAGATTACAGTCAACGGTTACCCCTAAATTTTTACTTCCGTCTTAACTTTTAATCCTAGTGCATTAAGTTTATTTCTGATAACCTCGCTGAATCCATTATTGCCAATTACCAAAATTTCAGTTTTCTCTTTATTTAGTTTGAGAAAATTACTATTCATCCATTCAGAAATACCAGTAAGACATTGTGTTAGTGTATCGAAAGAGTCGGAGTCATCAGGTGCTATAGATAAGTACAGCTGTGTGTCATCAGCATAGCTGTGGTAGCTCACATTGTAACCTGAGATAATCTGACCTAACGGAAGCATATAGATTGAGAATAACAGCGGACCCAGGATAGAGCCTTGTGGAACACCATATCGGATATCATGTGTCTTTGAGATTTGATTACCACAACTCACAAAGAATTTTCTCCCTGCCAGGTAGGATTCAAACCAATTTAAGACACTGCCAGAGAGGCCCACCCATTGACTAAGGCGATTTCTAAGAATATTATGATCAATGGTGTCAAATGCAGCACTCAGATCTAAGAGGATGAGAACAGATAAATGGCCTCTGTCTGCATTTACCCAAGTCATTTACTACTTTAACAAGTGCAGTTTCTGTACTGTGATTTGTTCTGAAGCCTGACTGAAAAGTATCAAGAATAGCATGTTTATTTAGGTGGTCATTTAACTGCATAATGACTGCCTTCTCTAAATTTTACTTAAGAAGGGCAGGTTAGAAATGGGTCTAAAATTTTCAAAGGCAGAGGGGTCAAGATTATGTTTCTTAAGAAGGGGTTTAACTACAGCAGTCTTAAGACAGTCTGGAAAGACCCCGTATCTAATGACAATTTACTATGTCCAGAATATTGTCAATTAGACGCCTGATATTTCTTTGAAAAACCTGGTTGGTATTGGGTCAAGGACGCAGGTGGAGGATTTCAGTTGAGAGATTATACTATGTAATTCAGGTAAATCTATCCTGGTGAAAGCATTTAATTTGTTTATAACGGAGTACCGGGGCTTTGGAGGTTCTGCAGTGTTGGGGAGATATACTATGTTATCTCTAATATCATTAATTTTTTGAGTGAAAAATACAGCAATGTTCTCACAGGTTTCACTGGAAGTATTCTGGGGCATTCCTTTGTGTTACCTGGGTTTAACAGACGGTCAATTGTTGAAAATAAGACTCTGGGATTACTAGCATTGTTATTTATAATATTAGAGAAATAGCAGCGCCTCTCAAGACGGACAGTGTTATTGTATTCTGTTATTTTAACTTTTAATATTTCATAGTGGATAGTTAGTTTAGTTTTCCTCCATTTACGCTCAGCTCTACGACATGTTCTTTTTAAATCAGACACTCTTTGGGTCTTCCATGGAATAACAGTACTAGAGGATTTTTTAACTGTCTTTTCAGGTGCAACTATGTCAACAGCAGTTCTTACTTTAGAGTTAAAGTTTTCCACTTTACTATTTACATTATCCTCGCTATTATAGCTGGCATTATAAACGGACTGATTGCTTAGAATAGTTGTAAGCTTTAAAGCTGCTGATGAGTCAAAGAAGCGTTTTTTAACAAAATGCTTCTCATGAGCGTTTTCTATCTTTATTTCTATATTAAATAGTAGAAGGAAATGGTCTGATAGACCGATATCAGTGACCTGCTTTATATCAACTTTAAGTCCTTTAGTAATCACTAAGTCTAACGTATGACCTGCTTTATGTGTAGGCTGATTTACGAGCTGCCTCAAATCAAAAGAGTCCAGGAGGTTCATGAATTCCTTTACCTTTTGGTCACACTGATTGTCGACATGAAAGTTAAAGTCGCCGACTATTAAGAGTGCATCATAGTTTGTAACTAAAATTGACATTAAGCTGATCTTTCCTCCGACTTATATGCCCTTTAAGATCTCCAATTACATTCTCTAACTTTGAGTCCATACTCAGATCACTCCCGACTTCACTAGAGCTATGCTTAGACATTGCCATGACAGCAGCTCGAGTAACTGACAGCGTGTTTCCTGACAGCAACTTTATCACAATCGGGATGCTCCAATCAAACAGATTACTTCCTTACAGTGAGGCTTCCATGACTCAGGCAAAAGCAAACATTCACAATGTCTTTTATAAAATTACAGTCTCTTAAACTTCTCAAGTTCAGGTACGACAACCTTGCTTTCATTTACGATTACGCAGAGATAGAAGATAAGAGCACAGTACCTTGGAATAGCTCAGTTCTTTTTCTTTCATTGATGAGTTCTGAAGCACAGGCATCCTCTCTCCTCAGATGATAGCTTCCAGTTCAAGTTCAAGGCCTTCAGAAAGCAAGTTTTCTGACGAAAATGTAGCTGCGTTCAGCAGCTCTAACTTAAAAAATGGGATTCAACAAAAGCCTGACACACCAAAATGATTCCACAGACAAAATATCTTTGTTTTTAAAAGTTTTAGTTAAAATTCAAAGTAAAACAGTTCACACAATAAAGAAGAAATTTAAATAGCAAAAAAAAGAAAGTTCTTGTTAAGAAAAGTTCTGTTCAAAGCTTGTCTTTTTACATTTCAAATCATTACAAATCACTTCAAAAAACATTTCTGAGCCATTTCAAAATGACAACGTTTCTGAACCATTTCTAAACGACAGTCAGAAAACTGTATGCCTACCACATTTCTAAGTTGAAAATGGGTCTTCTCGAGTCCCTGTGTACTGGTACCTGTTCTAAACAACAACTGACTCAATTATCACACTTTATCTCAGTTATAAGTTCTGGGTATGATGTTAAACTGCATCCCGTCCTGCAAGTGGTCCTACAACTTGCAGGGAAGTCATGGGGTTGGGTGGCAGGATTGGCACTCCAGCCACTGTAAAAACACTTCACTCAGCTCTGAGACGACAGAAAGGACTCTTATTTGCTCTCCGCAGAAGTAGCTATGCTGAAGCCACCAATAGGAAGGCTGCTCAGATCAAGAAGGGGATGGGAAAAGCTCTCGGGAGCCCCATCCCCGGAAGAGTCGAAACCGTTGGAGAGCCAAAGGGGTCAGGTCTGTTGGGGATCGGAACTGGTGTGGTGCTTAGGTGTCACCCGCTGCACGGCAGCACTCAGGGCCCAATTTGTGGTGGCCCATACAGGTAGGCACATAGAATGTCTTGTCTCTCCAGCAAGATAATCATCTTCCTCTGCTGTCGGAGGAGTTGCGTAAACTCTGCATTTCAGTGGCAGCACTCTCTGAGGTGTGCGGACTGGGGACTGGCCAGATCTCTGTAGGTTGATACACCTAATATTGGTCTGGTCAGTCTTATGGCTGTCATACTCGGGGTGTAGCTGTTGCTGTAGTGGATTGGCTTCTTCCGATGGTGTATGATGTCACTCCTTTCAATGAGCGTAATATGAGACTCCGATTTTGGCACTCCCTGCGTGCCTTGTCTGTTGTCTCAGTGTATGCTCTGACCATGGTGAGTGATGTCTCAGCGAGGGAGACATTTTACTCGCAGCTTTGCTCAGTGGTTGATGGGTGCCCACGAGGTGACACTCCTATGGTCATGGGTGACTTCAATGCAGCCACTGGCACTGACAGGGCTGGCTATGAGGATTATCTCAGTGCGATGGGTCTGGTGACCGTGGTGAAAGTGGCTCCATGCAAAACTGCAGGGTCTACAAATGTGCCCAGTTTGTGAATTCTGACCACAGACTTGTTGTTGCTACTCTTAGGATCCAGCTTAGGTCTAGTAGGTTATCACCTACTAGGAAAATTAGCCTGGACTTGGCCAGACTCCAAGACCATTGCTGTTTCTAATGAGTCTGCATGCAGTTTGTGTGAGGAACTTGCAGATTTGGGTGCAACTGCCAATCCTAATGAGAAATGGGAGACCTTCCGTGACAAGGCCCTGAAGGTTGCTGTGGGTTGTGTTGGTGTTACCGGTGTTTCCAGAAGGAGGTGTTTCATCTCGCAGGGCACCCTGGATATCATTTAGAGGAGTTGCAGCTAACGGCTCAATGGCAACTCTGGTCTGTACTGGGAACTGAAAAGAATGGCTGCGAGGGCTCTGAGGGCAGATAAAGAGGTGTTTGTTAGAGGAAACTGTGAGCAAGTGACACACCATCTGTGGTCTAGTGACCTACATCCTCTATAAAGAGAAATTAAAGCATTACGCACATCAGAATCTGTTCCTCGGAGAGTTACAGTCAGGGCGGCTGATGGAACAGTCCTTACAGATGACACCTCAGTTCTGACTCGCTGGGCTAGCTACTTTGAGCAGTTTTTCAAAGCTGATTCTCTGGCTAGGACATTGGATATCTCTTTGTCCATGGTCCTTCAGGCAGATCCTCCAATTAGCTGTGAACCACCCAATCTCACTGAGATTGCACAGGTGGTGAACCAGCAGAAGGGAGGAGAGGCTGCAGGGATCTGTGGTATCTGGGGTGAACTTCTCCAGGCAGGTGGTAAGGCTGTCCTCCTGGCATTGCAAGCAATCTTTGCTTCCATTTGGGAGACTGGCATCATCCCAACTGATTGGAAAACCCTATCTGGAAAGGGAAGGGTGATCACCCAGATTGCAGCAACTACAGGGGGATAACACCACTCTCGGTGCCGGGTAAGGTCCTTGCTAGGGTCGTCCTCAATAGGATCCATGATCACTTGCTCCCCTACCAGCAACCGGAACAGTCTGGTTTTATGCCTAAGAAGTCTACCATCGACTGCATCCTAGCACTGAGGGTTCTCATGGAGCACAAACGGGAATATCGGCAGAGTTTCTTTGCAGCCTTTATCAATTTTTGTAAAGCATTCGACTCAGTTGATCAAGCTGCCCTGTGGGACATCCTGAGGGTTTGCGAGATCCCCTCAAGGTTCGTGGATATCATGGCCGGCTTTTACACTGGTACTGTGAGTGCTGTGCAAAGTGGAGGCAGAACCTCTGTGTTTTTCCCAGTTGATTGTGGGGTTCATCAGGGATGTGTTCTTGCTTCTACGCTGTTCAATGCTTGTATGGACTGAGTGTTGGGCAAGGTCGTGGGGTCCAGTGGCAGTGGGGCATCTGTTGGTGAAGAAAGATTCACAGATCTTGACTTAGCTGACAATGCTGTGATTGGGGCACTTGAGAGACTGAGCGAGGATTCTGAGTGTCTGGGCTTGCAAGTGTTCTAGATAAAAACCAAGGTTCAGGCCTTTAACACTAGAATTACCATAGCCCATGAAAAAACTTGTAGATCCGTCCCACCTTAAACCACTTCCCACCTCTCTGCCAGTGTTTTTTTGTCCTGTAAATGTGTGGATAAACAGCAAACAGCCTGCTATGACACCCTCCCACCCCACACAGTTTTCTGAGCTCAAGTCTGTTTACCTGGGTGTCAGTTGCTTAGAGTTGTATAGAGTGAGAAGTCAAGCAAAATGACACCTTTTATAAATAGTATATCGTTATTTGGAATACCTGCATTTCATGTGTGTTCCGTGTCTACAATGATCTATGTAAACACATCCTTAAAACGTAAATATTAGAAAGCAGCTTGAAAGTTGGCAAACAAGTGTTTGTAGTAGATGCGTACATAAGTAAGGCATTGAAGTGGCCTCAAATAAAACAAAATGATGTAGAG
Source organism: Polypterus senegalus (assembly GCF_016835505.1). Taxonomy (NCBI): domain Eukaryota; kingdom Metazoa; phylum Chordata; class Cladistia; order Polypteriformes; family Polypteridae; genus Polypterus; species Polypterus senegalus. The sequence continues at coordinate 102,209,685 of NC_053166.1, forward strand.
GCCTTGAGAGATTATGCAACATTTCTTGATAACTGTATGGATTCCATGACTAAAGCAAGAAATCAAGCGGCATTTAACACTAGAATTACCAGAGCCTACGAAAAAACTCGTAGATCCATCCCACCTTAAATCGCTTCTCACCTCTCTGTCAGTGTCTTTTGTCCTCTAAAATTGTTGATAAGCAGCAAGTAGCAAGCAGTCTACTATCACGTCCTCCCACCGGCACTCAATTTTCTTAGCTCAAGTCTGTTTACCTGCATGTCAGTTGCTTGGAGTTGTATAGAGTGAGAAGTCAAGCAAAATGACACCTTTTATAAATACTATATTGTTATTTGGAACACTTGCATTTCATGTGTGTTCCATGTCTACAACGATCTATGCACACACATCGTTAAAAAAGAAATGTTTTTAATGTTTTAGTAATAATTGAAAAAATGTAGACATGAAGTGTATAATGTGTGAAGCCTGAATTCCAAATATCAAAGAAACATTTTCACAAAAGGTACAAATATAACAGAACAAGTGCGCTTCTATTCAAGAATATAACTGCAGAAAAAGAACCCGCGTTAGGGTGCAACATTGACATGCATTTGCTACGATCGCTTCGGGGGCATAACGGCATCAACTGTTGACTGGTAATCAAAACTTCACGTTTCCAGGGGTCGCTGCCTCCCCGCATTAACCTTCCCCGTTTCTTATTATGAAGACGACATTTAAACAAACACATACTAGTTTAAATGGTGTGATGTGACGAGAGGAGAGGAAAACAAAAAACTCCTACGATGGGCCATAGGAGAATAATAATAATAATAATAATAATAATAATAATAATATATTTTATTTAAATAGCGTATTTCCCATGCTCAAGGCGCTTCACAGAGTCTAATAAAGGGACAGCAGGTATATGTGACATTGGAAACAGATGTTTCCTGAATAGAACATTAAGACAGATAGATACAGGATATACAAAGGCTTTACATAAAATAAAAGACAATAAACCAGAGTAAAATACTACATTCAATACTTAAAGAGGGCTTAGCAAATAACATAATGTGTGATATAACATACACACAAATTATATTGAGCATCTGGGCAGAGAGGAAGACTGAAAGAAGAGACAGAATGTCAGGTTAAGTAAAAATGCCTTCCTGAACTGATGAGTTGTAAGTTGTTTTTTTTTAAAGAATGAATACTGATGAATCAACTGATCTAATTATTTAAGGGAGGTCATTCCAAAGTCTAGGTGCTATACAGCTAGATCTTGTCACCCATTGAGTGTAGTAGGTTAATATGGGGCACAACAAGATTCAGAGGAACAGAAACAAAGTGATGGAGAAGGTCACTAATGTAGTCCGGTGCAAGGCCAAATGTAGGTTAATAATAGAATCTTTTATTCAATTGTGTAAGACACAGGGAGCCAGGATGGGTGTTATGTGCTTGCTGTTGCTGGTTCGTGTTAGGACTCTTGCAGCATGAGTTTTGAATCAACAAGAGCTGTGATAGAAAATTAGAAGCAGCACCTGCCAGTAGTGAGGCACAATAATCGATGCGGGATGTGACAAAGCGTGGACAAATTTTTCAGCATTAGAAAAGGAGAATGAGCAAACATGGGATATGTTACGGAAGAAAGTTTCTTAATGTGGTTTATGTGGGCAGAATAAGATGGGGATGAATCAATAATGACACCAGAAGAATGTCTGATAAAATCATCATCTAGAGTGACTGAGAATGAGCTCATTTTCTTAAGTTGTGTTTTAGTGCCAATTAGCAGGAGTTGAGTTTTCTTGCAATTTAATTTTAAAGACTTCTGCTCCATCCAGGATTTAATTTCACTGAGGTAAGTTTTGAGCTGAGAAAGTCTTGATGAAGCTTCACTTTTAACATTGAAATAGAGTTGAGTATCCTCTGCATAAAAATGATAACCCAGTCCACAGCTACAAATGATACGACCAAAGAAAGTATATAGATAAAGTAGGGCAGAGGGCTGAGGACAGAGCCTTGAGGAACCCCTTGTGTAACTGGCACTGTTCTGGACTTGCTGTTGTCAAGACCAAAAAACTCTTCCCTGTCTGCCAGATAGGACTTAAACCACTGGAAGGCAGTGCCAGAGATACCGATATTCTGGACATAGAATGTCATGTTTGACAGTGTCAAATGCTGCACTAAGATCTAACTATATGCTGGTTTGTACAGAGTCTGCTGCCATAAACAAATCATTATTTACTCGAAGAAGAGCAGTTTCACAGCTGTGCTGTGCCCTGAAGCCAGACTGAAAGGGTTCCATCAAATTATTAGAAGTTAAGTAATTGGTGAGTTGGGAGGATACAACACACTCAATAAATGCTTTTTTATTTTTTAAACAAGTTAGAAAATGCATACATGGCATAATATTCAGGAGTTCTGGGGTTGGGTTAACTATTTTGAAAGACATGCAGGATAGGTGGACTGATAATGCTAAACTGGCCCCTGATGTGTTTGTTAACCGTATGGTGGGCTGTAGCCCAGTCCAGGGAATGTTCCTACCTTGTGCATGATGTTTGCCAAGTTTGAATCCAGCTTCCCTGTGTCCTAGTTTTTGGATTATTGTGACTCTGTCGCTGTTTAAATAGCTCAGAGTAACAGGAGTGGTTATCTGACATGTAAAAGAGAAAACCACACACACTGAAACTGAATCCAGTCAACCTAGTCTGTGATCTGTTTCTATTAATACAGTACATTATATACTTGTCTTGTGTTATGCTACATGTGTACTATTTTCTCTATATGTTGCACTGCGGTCCTGGGGAATATTATTCTGTGCCATTGTATGCAGCAACACTTTGAATGGATGGTATGAAAATAAAGACATTTGGTTTGACTTGACCAGACTTATAACAAAGAACTTTTCACACTTTGTTATTTGTTGTATCTTTTGCTTGTTGGACTGCTGAAGGATGGAGGAGCACAGCCTTATACTCATTTGAAACTTCCTCTGTTGAGACAAAGCACTCTGTTTTGTTTTTTCCTTGTTCTCTGAGCATTTCTATATAATTTAGGTAGCTCTATAAACAAACAATGCTCTTGGCTGACAAACTATGTATGTTTAAAAAGAATAACTTGGCTGTTTTTTATGTTTCACTGTAGAAAATACATTTCAGAACAGCATCTGAAAATGCTACAATGGATGAAAAGCTTTGAAAATAAAAAACACATTTTCAAATGTAATCTGCATTAGTGTGGACTAGTGTGATTTGCATAATACAAATGAATATGTAACACTGTGTGAGGCCACGAACACTCATTCTGAGCTAATTTGATGGTAATGGAGATGGTAATCAGCCTAACCTAACCTACAAATCTTTGTGATGAGGTTAACTCTGCTGCCTCACTTTTCCATTTCCAGATTCATAAGTGCTAATCTCCACTCAAATATGCACCTTCTGTATTAGAGTTTGCACATTATCTCTGTGGGTTTTCTTCTGTTTCCTCAACCATTCAAAAGACATATCTTGTTAATCTGACTGGTGACTTTAATCCTGCAAAATAAACTGGATTATGTGGACTAATAAATCACAGTACCCTACTAGCTGCTTCACTGAAACATTAACAGACAAGAAGAATTTATGTGAAGGTTAGAAACGGGTGTGTAGTGTACAAAATGCTCTGACTCATACTACACATTGTGGTGGTAATACTATTTGGCTACATTGAAGATAACTATCCAACAATAAGAACAACAACAGTAATAACAATAATTTTCAAACATGCATTGTTGCATAGGATTCACAGACGAAATAAAATTAAATGATCAAGCGCTGATTATATTAAAAACATAAGCATATCTCAAATAGACTTAAATAATAGCATTCTATTACATATTTGATACAGATTCAATAATTTTAGAGAATTATGAAATGCAAATTAATACAGCCCAGTTATTGTGTGCTTTCTGCTGAATCACACCTCAATCATATATTTTTCTGTAAGAGTGAGAGGTTATTCCAGTCAAAGCATCTTTAAGCACTGACAATTGTGACCTGACCAATTCACAAATGTCCTGCAATGTAAAGAAATTGAAAACGGCATGTCAGCAATCAGCATTGTAGGTGGAAGCCCTACTTGTCTATTAGGTTCTATCTGTTTAATGAATTGCTATTAATTTTGCAGAAACTAATTTTTCAGGATAGATTTCACCACACAATTATATCTGATTTGAATCACTTGCAAAATTAATTTGAACCATAAAAAAAAGTCAGAAATGAGCCAAAACTCAGAACTAACTCACTTTAATATCGGTCTGAATGTACTTTATCTTTAGTAACCTGGAGCAATAGTCATTTTACCATTGTGACTTTTCTCTAGCATTGCTGTAGGATTGTGTTGGGGGGAATAAGACCTGGGAGAAGTTAACTGTAGCAGGGTGAAAGTGAGGACAGGGAGGTTTGCTTGGGCTTTTACCTGTATGCCTCAAATAGATGGTGCCTATGCTATGTACACTTGTGTCAATTAGAATGCATGTGACTTTTATTCTTATGCATTTAAATTAATTTCATTTATGCATTATTGTTCTATGCATGAGTACTTTCTATGTAGATACACTCCAATGAAGATGTGTTTATTGCAAAATATGCAGATTTGAATTGTTTCCTTCAACAATCAATAGTTTGATGTGCAAGCTGTAATATAGTGTAATCACTTCATATATAATGCAGAATAATACAAAACAGTGTGCAAAGTATTGTATCAAAAAGTACCCAGAGTGCCAATTGTTGGATTTAAAGTTGCCTGACTTCAAAAATATTTACTTCCTCAGCTTTTTCTTAACCTGCCGACATTTTTATTACAATCCTGCTTATGAAGAAATCGACAAAGATTACTTCCACATAGTACATAATAGTGCATATTTTTTGGACCTGCTCCTCTCCAAATCGTTGATGCTAGTGTAAATGTGCATATGCCTAACTTGTCAAGTAGCTCTCTACTCCATCTTGTGGTTAGAAATGAAAGTGCAATGCAAGCTAAGAAAAGAGATACCTTCAGTACTGCATGCTGTTCAACTCAGGCTTTCATATAATATACATTGTATATATAGGCTTTCATTTTGGCCAATGCTGTAGTTGTGAGCTTCTTTGGTGTGCCACTACCTTTTAGTTCATCTTAAGGAAATTCCCACTAATGCTGCATGGAAAGCCTCCATCTTCAGCTTGACATCTTCTCTTACAGGTGATGTCCACTAATTGGCCCTAGAGCTGCTGTCATGATAGATATCAAAAACATTTTGCCATAGCTTTAATAGGATCCATTTTTATTCTACAATAAAACAACAATATGCAAAGTACATTTGAATATTGGCAATCATACAACCTTGATAAATGGTGATGTGTAGTTTCAAGCGGCATACAGACTTGTTAGTTACTTAAAATGTCTCTAGTTAAGTCCTCATTTTTGGTCAGCTTTCTTCGGGGCAGGCTGCATGGCTGCTGTGCTGTGCTCTTCATTGTGTTGTCCTTTTCAGTTCATGGTGTGAGATGCTCCTTCATCATTCTGTAAAAGAGAGAGAGAGTTAAAGCAAGCAAATTTATAGGTTTTCTGTCCAACCCCTAGAGCAAATAGGGCATCAAGGTACTTAAAGGCTTTTCATACAAGACAACTCCAATACTAGTAGAAGTCTCATAGTGAGCTCTCACCACAGCCTACAAAAACGCCTTTCACAAAGGCTCCACTTCAGGATACCTTGTAGCATAATCTGTTAACAAAAGTATATACTGATAACCATTCTTACTGCTGGGGAGTGGACCAAACCAACCTTTTTAAAAGGCTGTCTAAAATTAGCATTTGAATGAGAGGGGCATACAGAGGTTTGTGAGGGGAGACAATCTGTCAATCAGAATTGTTCTACATGCTTACCTATGTTTACTCAGTAAAATCATTTTGAAATGTGTTCTCTCATTTTAACCAGTTCAAGACATCCACCCAAAACATGTGAAAGAGGAATGACTAATTGTTCAACAAAATTGGCCATGATCCAATCAGATATCACACGGAATTTAAAAGCCCCCTTTAATTAAGATATATGAAGTATTCAAACTGTGTTCATCTCACTCTCTACAGTATCTTTACTCCACTAAGTAAGCCTACTTGAACGCAAACACCAGGCTAGTGTCCTCTTGTTGCAAATGCGTAAACTGTGCCTGCACGCCACCTGCTGCAACCTGAATTATTGGTGCTAATCATTAACAGAAGATGAAGGAACAGCGCCAACAAACTGATCAGACATCTTCCAGTTGAAGGATTGAAGGAATAAGGATTCTAATCTCCATCCTTATTAGTCAAATCAGGTTCATTGCCTAATCTTATTTTTATATTTTTCTTTTACTTTCTTCGTCTTGTAAATCACTATGAGCTACATCATTTGTATGAAAACATGCTACATAAATAAATGTTGTTGTTAATAATGTTGTAGCAAGTGAGACATTCTGATATTCCACATCCCCTTTTCATTTCAGTGCTAACAAGTAATACCATGTAGAAATTAGGCATGCCAGTTTATGCAAATAAAGGCCACCTGAAGAAGCAAAGTTTGGTGAAAATCAATGAAGACGATTTTAGCAAAGTGTGCTATAAACCACAACTGTGGTCCAGGTGCTGTGGCTGCAAGCGTAGGTAGAAAGAAGACAGGTGGAATCTTGTTGTAACAGATTTCATGGAACCATAAAAATATTTTGTTGCAATATGTATACTATTGTGACCAGGGTCGCGTGTGATTCAGCATCTACAATGGCAGTAGCACAAGGACAGCTCCGTAGCTGCTCTGCTTGTTGCACGATGTTTAGACTATTTAGCACCCAACCTAGACTAACCTTTCTGTCTGTTGTGCAACTCTGTATCCCAAGCTTGACAATACCTGTATAAAAAAACACACATCTTAAACAGCAAAAAATATTTTATTTGAAAAATGAGACAATGTAACTCTATTTTTTATTTTATTGATTTTATTGTAATCATTCCATATAAATAGATAAATTTTCTAAAAAAAAATAGGATTGAAAACAAATCAACCCCCACTCCTGAGCATGGCCAACGGAATAAAACGTAAAGCTAGTAAAAATAAATAAATGAATGAGTTTAATAGGCAGATAAAGATAAAGAAATGAGAAGAGAATCTACTTCCTAAGTGCTTTAAGAGCTTATTCTAAAATATTATTGATTAGATCCCGCACAGATCCTCTAAGTGAGAATTAGATTTTTTCCAATTTCAAATAATATAAAACATCAGTTACCCAATGACTTAAAAGAGTAGAGTTAGGATTCTTTCAGTTTAGCAAGATAAGTCTGCGTCCCACTAGTGTAGTAAAGGCAATCACAGTTTGTTTGTCCTTCTCCACTTTAAGTCCATCTGGAAGAACACCAAACACAGCTGTTAGTGGATTAGGAGGGATTGTGACACCAAGGCTGTCTGAGATGCACTTAAAAATGTTTGTCCAGAATGATGTTCATTTGGTGTAGGCCCAAAACATGTGACCCAGTGAGGCTGGAACTTGATTGCAGCATTTGCAGGTTGGATCTTGCCTTAGAAACATTTTGGACAGTTTTAAGCGAGACAGATGTGCTTGATATATTATTTTGAGTTGAATAATTGTATGCTTTGCGCATATGGAGCTCGAGTGAATTCTCTGCATTGCTACCTTCCACTCCTTTTCTGATATGTTAAATGAGAGACCCTTTTCCCATTGTCCTCTTGGATCTTTGAAATGGAGGGACTGTAAAATAATTTTATATATTGCAGAAATGCTGTCCGAGTCCTCGAAACTGAGCAATATTTTTTCCAGCATAGAGGAAGGTGGGAGATGAGGAAAATCAGGCAGGTTCTGTGTAACAAAGTTTCTAATTTGAAGATAGTGAAATGCGTTGCTGGAAAGTTAAATTTGGAATGTAATTGTTTATAGGATGCAAAGATGTTGTCTATATAAAGATCTCTAAGCAATTTAATCCCAAATGTTTTCCAGATATTAAAAACTTCATATGTTTGCAAGGGTTGAAAAAGGTGGTTCTCATGCAGAGGTGCCACAGATAAAAGATTCTCCATCTTAAAATGCTTTCTACATTGGTTCCATATTCTGAATGAGTGAAGCACAATTAGGTCATTAGTATATTGCCGATAACTTGCATTTATTGGGGCACAAAGCAGGGATGCAAGGAAGTACTGCTGGATTTTATTTCTATTGTGGACCAAGCCAGTGTATGTTCATCAATTTGTTTCCAGGTTTTTATAACTTGTATGTTTTCTGCCCCGTAATAAAACTGAAAGTTAGGTACCACGATGCCACCTTCTGCCTTAGGTCTTTGTAGGGTTGCACCTTGGATACGTGGATGTTTTCAGTTCCAAATAAATGAGGTTATGGTTGAATCTAATTGCTTAAAGAATGATTTAGTGATGTATATTGGAATGTTTTGAAATAAAAAGAGAAGCTTAGGAAGGATATTCATCTTAACAACTTTAATTCTTCCAGCTAGATGAAGGGTTGACCATCTATGCAAGTCTTGCTTAATTTTTTCCATACAGATGGCAAAATTTTGTTGATAAAGAGCTTTATGTTTACTTGTGATAATTACTCCTACGTATTTAAACTGATCTGCCATGATAAAAGGGAAGGTATCCAATTTAATATTGTATGCTTGAGAATTCCCTGGAAAGAGCACGCTTTTATTCAAATTAATTCTGGGACCAGAAATCTTTTGAAATTCTGTAAGTGCTGTTAGGACTGCAGGTATAGTATTTTGTGGATCTGATATATACAGTACCATATCATCTGCATATAGAGAAGTTTTCTGTTCAAGTCTTTCTCTGATAATCCCATTTATCTGATAAGCATTTTGACAGTGAATTGCCAGTGGTTCAATGGCGATTGCAAAAAGTAGTGGTGACAGGGAGCATCCTTGTCTGGTACCACGTTCCAGTTTAAAGTACAGTAGTCTGAATTAATGTTGTTAATACAAACTGAAGCTTCTGAATTAGTATAGAGTAGTTTGATCTATGGACAAATGTTTGGGCCAAACCCAAATTTCTACAATGTAGTGAAAAGGTAGTTCCATTCAATCATATCAAATGCATTTTCTGTATCCAACGATAATAATATCTCTGGGGTGTTTAACTTTGCAGTGAATATATTACATTAAACAGGCATCGAAGATTGGAAGCTAAGTGTCAGCCTTTAATACAGTAATCCCTCCTCGATCGCGGGGGTTGCGTTCCAGACCCCCCCGCGATAGGTGAAAATCCGCAAAGTAGAAACCATATGTTTGTATGCTTATTTTTATATATTTTAAGCCCTTATAAACTCTCCCACCCTGTTAACATTATTAGAGCCCTCTAGACATGAAATAACACCCTTTAGTCAAACGTTTAAACTGTGCTCCATGACAAGACAGAGATGACAGTTCTTTCTCACAATTAAAAGAAAGCAAACATATCTTATCTTCAAAGGAGCACCGTCATAAAGGAGCACCGTCAGGAGCAGAGAATGTCAGAGAGAGCGCTCGCAAAGAAAAGCAAACAATCAAAAAATCAATACATGCTTTTAAGTATACAGAAGCACCGTGATAAAGCGGCATTTTGTAGAGGAGCGTCCGTGTCCTCTGTGCAAACAGCCCCTCTGCTCACACCCCCTCCGTCAGGCAGAGAGAGTGAGAAAGATAGAGAGAAGCAAACAAGCAACGCGCGGGAAACATATCTTATAGCATTGAGGAGTTTTAGTTAATATGTAATACATGCTCTGATTGGGTAGCTTCTAAGCCAACCGCCAATAGCATCCCTTGTATGAAATCAACTGAGCAATCAAACTGAGGAAGCATGTAACCTAAATTAAAAGACCCATTGTCCGCAGAAAGCGGCGAACCAGCAAAAAATCTGTGATATATATTTAAATGTGCTTACATTTAAAATCTGCGATAGAGTGAAGCCACGAAAGTCGAAGCGTGATATAGCGAGGGATTACTGTATATCCAGTTTGATCTTGTGATATTACCAAAGGCAGCACTTTCTCCATCCTTCTAACTAGGACTTTGGAAAGTATCTTAACATCATTATTCAGAAGTGAAATTGGTCTGTATGATGCACATTGTACTAAGTCCTTATTTTGTTTAGGAAAGATGGTGATTAATGTTTGGTGAAAAGTTTAAGGTACAAATTTGATTGTCTCTAGCTTCCGTAAATGTTGCTAATAAGAGGGGAGCTAGCTGAGTGTTGAATTTCTTATAATATTCGACAGGGCAGCCATCAGGTCCTGCTGCTTTCCCACTCTGAAGTGGCTTTATAGTATCTAGTAATTCTGATAGTGACAGAGGTTTATCCAATTCCTCTGCATTTAGAGTATCTAGTTGTGATATCTGTAATGAATTCAGAAAAGCATTAGATTGTGTTTTCTTCTTCAAACTCAGTTGAATATAAGGATTTATAGCAGTCTCTAAATGTGTGCATTACACTTTTATGGTCAATGATTTTATCTCCGTTCATGTTGGTGATTGCTGGGATTGCATTGCGAACTTCTTGCTTGTGGATTTGTTGAACTTAGAGCTTATTAGCTTTCTCTCCATGTCCGCTTTTTCCTGTGAAGATCCTCACTTGGACACCTGGCATGTTATTGATCTATTCTAGTAATTTCTCTGGTTAGCTCTGGTATCTTCTTGGTTCCTAATTTATTTCTGTGGGAAAGATATGAAATAATCTGTCCTCCTAAGAATGCCTTTAGAGTTCCCAGAGTATAACTGCAGAGACCTCTCAGGATGTATTTGTCTCTAGAAAAAAAGTGATTTGTTTTGATATAAGTTCTGTACAGTTCTCGTCTGCTAATAAAAGTGGATTAAGATGCCATTTGTTAGATGAGTATGTGGGTCATAATGATTTTTAGATCCAAGATCAGAGGGGTATGGTCGGAAATAACAATATCATCGTACTTGCAAGATTTAATCGTATGCATGAAATTATTATCTATAAAGAAATAATCAATTCTTGAGTAGCAATGATGCACTGGTGAGTAGAAGGAATATATTCTTGAGTTTGGGTTTAGAAACCTCTAGGGATCTGATAAGTTGTTGTCAGTTAAATACTGTGTAATTGTCTTTTCAGTGTTAGACGTCATCACCCCTGTGACAGGAGACCTATTTTAGAGTGGATTTAAAACACAAAGTCCCCAGCCATTATAATTTTATGAGTGTTCACATTGGGAATGAATGCAAATACATTTTGCATGAATTCCCTATCATCGACATTGGGTGCATAAACATTTATCAAAATCACTTTACAGTTAAATAAATTGTCCATGACAATCACATATGTCCTTTCAGATCAGATGCTACATCTGATGCTACAAATGAGACTGTTCTATGTATGAGAATTCCCACACCTATAGTTTACTTTGTAAAGCTGAAATGGAACATTTGGCCAGTCCAGTCTTTTTGCAGCCGGAACTGATCCTTGCTTAGTAAGTGGGCCTCCAGTAAAAATACTATTTTAGCGTTTTGACCTGTTAGGTGAGAGAATGCTTTCTTTCTGTTTAATTCGTGATTTAGGCCTTTAACATTCCAGCTCACAAAGTTAACTGTCCCATCATGAATATATTGATTCTAAATTTTTGATGTCATTTTGTAGTCATGACTGGAAGTGAGATAGCTTTATCCTTAATTTCCAATTTTCCCACGAGTTATTGCCATGCAGCCTATTGTTACGATGCTAATTATAATTATAAAGATTAAATGGATAAATTAGATATAGCTTGCTCTCTAACTATCCCCCCTTATCCTCCCACCCCTCCATTTTGCCTCCCCACGTGAGGCTGCACCCCGCTTCTCAAAGTCCCAGTCCTCTGACATACCTAGAGATAGTGCAAGTCCAAAACAAAACAAGCCCCCCAGCAGTGGTGTTTGAGGATTAAAAAGTAGATATATCTATTGCCGATAAAGTCTAAATACTATAAGCATAAAATATAATCCTCAACAGTCTTGAAATATTAAGAGGGTAAACTCAGGGAATGGTGTTAAAAAGTGGCCCTGGATAAGCATAGTAAACCCTAATGAAATAATAACAATAACAATAAACCAAGGGTATGATGTTAAACAGTCTCCTCTAGAATAGTAAAAAAAAAAAATACTTAAATTTCTTCCACACATACGTGTATAATTGTAATTAAAACATAAACAGAAAGTGGCAGAGAAGAGAAAAGGATGTATAATTGTGGTGCCAGTATCGTTGTAAGCGGATCAGACAACAGGTAACATGTTCTTGCCATGCCCATGACAGGATCGTATGACTATCTTATTTCAAATAAGTGTCGGGATCATCTTTCTTAACTCCTTTTCTGCTTCCTCTGTGGTAGAGAAGATGTAATATTTGTCTTGAATATCCATTTTCAGTTTGGCAGGATACAAGAGGCTGTATCTTTCGGCTTTCTGTAACCGCTGTTTAATGGTGTAAAAAGCGGCACGTTTAGCAGCTGTTGAGGGTGAGAAATCAGGGAAAATATAAATATGGTTATTTTCAAATATAATCTCTTGTTTCTGTCTGAGAAGTGACATTACATTAAGCTTAAATTGTAATCTCTTGAAATGAATAATTAGAGTCCTAGGTTTAGAGGTATTTGATCCTCGTATGTGAGAATATTTCAGCTATGAGTTTCACTGGGATTGGACTTTCACGATCCTCAGGTGACATGGCCCTCCCCTCAACCGAGAGGTCGAAGTTTCGAGAGAGAGCATCAGCATTGGCTGAAGAGAACCCCAACAATAAATGACCTGGAACCTGTAAGACTGTAATTCCAGAAACCGCCTGGAGACCCGTGGATTAGACTCACGATTTAGTGCCATCCACTGCAAAGCGGCATGGTCTGTAATCAGAGTAAACTCACGCCCCAACAGGTAGTACCGAAGTTGTGTTACAGCCCACTTGATCGCCAGATCCTCTCGTTCCACCGCTGCATATCTTGTCTCTCTGTCCAACAGTTTCCGGCTGAGGTGTACAGCACCATCGATGCATTGGCTCAACATGGTGTCCGATGCATCAATCTGGAGAATAAAGGGATAAAAACAATTAGGGGATCTTAAAACAGGTGCTGATGTAAAGGCCAGTTTCAAGTCACAGAATGAGGCTTCAGCTTTGTCATCCCATACCACTTTAAGAGGAGCCCTTTTCTTTGTTAAATCAGTAAGAGGCGCCAGCCCTCTCGGAAAAACGAGGAACAAAACAACAGTAGTAACCCATTAAACCCAAGAAAGCCTGGACCTGCCTCTTTGTAATCGGACGGGGCCAGTTGACAATGGCATTAATCTTGGAACACTGTGGTTGAACTGTACCCCCATCAACTAGGTAGGCTAAATATTTAGCTTCGGTCAGGCCAAAGAAACATTTCTGTAGATTGATCCGGAGACCTGCTTGAGCTAGAGTGGTCAGCACATTCAACATATGCTTTACATGTTCCTCCCAGGTACCAGAATAGATTACAGCGTCATCCAGGTAGGCTGCACTATAGTAATTGTGGGGCTGTAACAGTGTATCCACCAGACGTTGAAAGGTCGCTGGTGCCCTGTGCAAACCAAATGGGAGGACCTTGTATTGCCAGTGTCCACTAGGAGTACTAAAGGCGTTTTTTTCTTTAGCGGAGGCCGTTAAGGGAATTTGCCAATACCCTTTTGTCATATCAAGTGTAGTTAGAAACTGAGCATTACCCAACCTCTCCAGTAGGTCATCCACAGATGGCATGGAATAAGCATCAAATTTGGAAACCTGATTGAGTCGTCGGAAGTCATTACAAAACCTCCACGAACCATCAGGTTTAGGAATTAAGACGATTGGACTAGACAATGGACTATAGCTTTCTACAATAATATCCATGTCTAGCATCCGCCTTACGTCCAGTTCAACTTCAGTTTTCTTTGTTTCAGGAAGCCTATAGGGGTGTTCTCGAACAATCACCCCCGGGTCAGTAACAATGTCATGCTCAATCAGCATAGTGCGACCAGGTTCTTCTCTAACTACTCCCAGAATAGACAAGATAGTATTCTCTAATTCTTGTCGTTGATGCCATGACAAATTAGAACCGAAATTAAGGGGTTGGTAGACCGGAGGGAGATACCAGCTCTCGATCTTTCCACAGTTTCAGCAAGTTAATATGGTACACTCGTTCATTCGGTTGACAATTAGGTTGTTTAACCAAATAATTGACGAGACCTTTTCGTTTCTTAATTTCGTACGGCCCTTGCCAATGAGCCGGTAATTTAGAATGGAAAGTAGGTACGAGCACCATCACACGATCCCCTGGAAAAAATTCCCGGAGGGTGTTGCGCTGCTTGAGCCTTTTCCATATGATCTTTTAGGGCCGGTTTAATTTTATTTAATCTATCGCATAACTGTGCGATATATTCCAAAATGTTGGAGGATGGAAGTGCCTCCTCTTCCCATTCTTCTTTTAGTATATCTAATAGACCTCGGGGTTGTCTTCTGTATAGGAGTTCAAAAGGAGAAAACCCCATGGAGGCTTGAGGAACTTCCCGATAAGCAAAAAGTACGAGGGGAAGTAACTGATCCCAGTTCCTGCCATCCTCACTAACTACCTTGCGTAACATCTGCTTGAGTGTTTGATTGAATCGTTCTACCAACCCATCTGTTTGAGGGTGATACACCGACATTTTCAGATGAAAAATTTGCAGTAATCTAGCAACTTCCCTGAATGTCTCCGAAGTGAAAGGAGTTCCTTGGTCAGTTAAAACCTCTTTGGGAATCCCAACACGTGCGAATATCCCTACTAATTCCCGTGCGATATTTTTAGAATTTGCAGAACGCAAAGGAACTGCTTCTGGAAAACGAGTGACATAATCAACTAATACTAATATGTATTTGTGACCACGTATGGAAGGTTCAAGGGGTCCTATGAGGTCAATTCCTACTCTTTCAAAAGGAACATCAATAAGGGGTAAAGGAATAAGGTGAGCACGGTCCCTCCTAGGAACCTGACAAATCTGACATTCTGGACATGATGTACAGAAATGTCTGACCTCCTCGTTTATTCCTGGCCAATAAAAGCAGAACTTAATCCGTTCCTAAGTTTTTTCGGTCCCCAAATGGGCTCCGAGTAAATGTGCATGTGCTAATTCACACACTTGACGACGATACGTGCGTGGCACTAGCAGCAAAGTCCTATCTTCACCTTCATGTTCAGCCACTCTATATAATAAATCATTATTCAATACAAAGTAGGGCATTCGTGGAATGGTATCTGTAGACATTTGTCCATTTACTGAAACTACCGCATTTCTAGCAAATTTTAAGGAATCATCATTCCACTGATCCCTTTTAAAGGACGAAGGAGTACATTTAAACTGTGAAGACAAATCATTCAGGTGATCCTGGACTACCTTAAAAGGCAGAGTTTCAGACGAAGCAGGTCCTACGTTAGTTGATGTGCCTCCTGTAGAGCCTGACGTCCCTTCATCTCCATCATTTATACTAACAGTATCAGGGATAGGGGAGCTATTACACGGCGTGGAGACAGACAGATTATTTTTATTTTCCATTACCAAACCCTCATTGATTATAGGAATAGAAATGTTGTTACCACTTTTAGTATATGACCAGTTCCGCCCTAGTATCACCGGGTATGGTGGATTTGTCATTACCGCTACGGTTATAGTTTTCATGACGTTTTCCACGGAGATGATACAGGACGCTGCATTGTAAAATCGCGTGTCCCTGTGAATGCATCTCAAACTGATCTTATAGTTTAGCTATTGTTGTGGTTAAACATAACGGCAAGCAACAATAGAAATGTTACTCCCAGACTCGAACATATCGGTAACCTTAAAGCCATTAATTACTACTGCTCCCGTATATGGAAAAGATAAAGGATTACCTATAGCACAGTACCTGTCCTTCTTTAGAAATGAACAGTCCATCGGCTCTGGGGATGGGCATGCAGTAAATAGATGTCCTACCTCCCCACACTTGAAACAGCATGGGGAAGAGCTTGATTTTTCTTTCTTCCAGGTAGAGACGTCAGGAGGAGATCGGTCAGGCTCATTAAGAGGTACACAAACCTGTTCGGGGTGGGTGAAAGTACCGTTCTTACCCTTCGGATTGCAGACCGCCCAAGAATGCTCTACGATTTTAACTAGGTCATCCATAGATGTGACCTCCTGTTTGCAGACTTGCTGGGCGACTTTGTCTGCGAGAGCGTTAATGAATGTCTCAATTGTAAAAAGTTTGGCCATACGTTGGGGACTGTTTATATCTCGCCGCAGCCAGCGTTCCACTTTGCCCCATACTTCGTACACTTCGGTACAGATCGATCTCTCGGGATTGAACTTCCACTCTCTTCAGTCTGTCGCCTGCTGATCCGCTGAAATGCCGTAGTGCTTAAATATCTCTCTTTTGAGAGTATCATAATCGGCAGCCTGCTCCTCCGTTAGATCATAATAAGCCCTCTGCGCTTCCCCCTTCAAGTAAGGCGCCAGAATGTAGGCCCACTCCGACTGCGGCCAGGCGTTACATTTAGCATTACACTCGAACACCAGGAAATAGGTTTTGATGTCATCTCCTTCGGTTAAATACGTTAATAAAGATGGTACTGACCGTGATGTCTCTACCCTTACTGCTGCGCGGGCCTCCGACTCAGCCAAACGGGTCCTGGTTTCACCCAGTTGGATCTTCACCTGTTGAAGCTCTGTGACCAAAGTGTTCAGCACGGTGTTCAGGTCCTGTCCCTCACTCATTCTGGAACTGTTGATCCTGCCGGCTTGCCAATTGTGACGAAATTAACGTACACAAACAAATATAAAGATTTGGGGAATTGCCCCGTATATTGCTTGCAGCAAAAGATTGGTCAACCGTTGAAAAAATTAAAAACATTTGACAACTGTAGAGGATGTTAGGTGTGTATTTATAAGAAAATGGCTGCCAGATAGGATTAAAGTGGAAGTGACGTCATCAAGGCTGGGTCGGAAGTGATGTCATCATCAGGTACCGGAAGTGACATGATCGTTGGTGGACCCGAAGTGACGTCATCAACAGGAGACCGGAAAAGTGGCATCATCATCGGAGGCCGGAAGCAATGTCATCAGAGTTGGACTGGAAGTGACGTCATCACCCGAAGCCGGAAGTGACGTCTGAATTGAGGAAGTGAAATTGCCATTTTCTGAGATGTGAGTTATTGCAGGTATGTTTGGTTTATTGGTCTTCTTTGGAATTATAATATTAGAAAGAGAGGCATCAGTACCATAAAACAACCCCCATCTGTCGATAAATCGCTCACCTGTGGGTTTGTTAGCTGTCTCCTAAGTGCACGTGTGTGACAATATATCGTATATATATTTATATGTATGTACTGTAAACATATACATATATATAGTGAAAGAAAGGGGTGTAACTGAGTCCTAAAATCCCACACACAACCACACCAAAACAGTCTTGGGTGCAAACTAATTTATTTATTTCACAAATACCTTTTACAGTCCACTCAACAATTTCCAATTGACAATCCTTTTCCTCCTCCAGCTGAGCTTTGCCTTCTGCCTCCTGACTCTGATTCAGCTGGAGGAGGTTGGACAGCTTTCTTTTATGTTAGACCAGAGAATACTTTTCCAGTGGCAGGTGTCACACACGTGCGCATGGGAGGCAGCTAAAGGGCTTGAGTAAGGGCAGTTTCGAGACATACCGAGATGTGGCAGAGTGCACTGACTCTTTTTCTATCTTGCCTGCAAACCATTCACAGGAGATCCCACCTGGTCCCCTTGACGTAACTTCCGGGACCGAGGCAAATGGAAGGAGACGTTGCCGGCTCCGGCCCCTGTGATGTCACATCCGGGCTCGCACAAATGGCAGAAGACCTTC
This sequence comes from Polypterus senegalus, assembly GCF_016835505.1. NCBI lineage: Eukaryota > Metazoa > Chordata > Cladistia > Polypteriformes > Polypteridae > Polypterus > Polypterus senegalus. The sequence goes on from NC_053166.1 coordinate 102,227,536, forward strand.
ATGAGCCCGACCCCTTTGGCTTCACTTCCTGTCTTTCCCTTTAAAAGCCTCCACCTTTTCCCTATTCCCTCAGTTCTGTTTTGGACTCGGTTTTGTGCACAGCAGTGCTATATTCATTTAATCGACTTTGCAGCCAGGAAATCAATTATATGGGTGGGTGCCCCAAACTTTTTAATGACTCATATATCTCGTTTTTGCAACACAGGTTATAGCTCGATGGAAGTTCTTTCAGGTCAGATGGAAGTCCTCCAAAACAGGGAGTCCTTCTATCTACAGTCCTTCAGGACTACGAATCCAATGGATCCCTTCAGGTTTCCATACTGGATCCACATTTCTCCTACCTCTTATCTGCAAAGTTGTAGCAATGCTGACATGGGCATTATAATTGCATTTAGCCAGTGTGCTGAACCTGAAAATTTGATCAGCGAATACAAAGTTTAAATAACAGTATCGACAAAAGTGATGTGTCAGTAACAGTTGCAACTATTGCATTTTTTTTCTTTTTTACCAAACAACTTTGAACAGCATTCTAACCTTTCTGGACTGATCAAATCATAACTGACAAACACATGGAAAAAGCAGTTTAATGTAGGGCAAAAGGAACATCAGTTATAAATACAGTAATCCCTCGTTTATCGCGGAAGATAGGTTCCAAGGCCGGCCGCAATAACTGAATTTCCGCAAAGTAGGAACACCATATTTATTTAATAATTTAACGTGTATTTGGACATTTTTAAACCCTCCCTATACTGTTTACAACCCACCCTCTACTCTATTAATAACAGGGACAACTGTTAAGCAATATAAAATAGGTAGATAAGTTTACTTTTACTGTATAGCGAAGTACACGTACCTATATATGACGTGATGACAGTGATGAATATGCTGTGCAGTAAAAATGATGACGATGAAGGTGATGATGACTTTTATTGCACAGCCGATGACTGTATTTTACTTTTTCTTCAGATAGAGGTGCCATTTCCTGGGGCACCTCTTCCACGGTATCCGAAGGTGTATTCGTAGTAGTAGTAGGAACTGGTTCTTTTTTGAAAGGCTGCAAAAACATTGTGATCGGCAGCTGGTGCCGCTGCTTCTTTTTCTGGTCGAAGAGCAGCTTGTAGGTGGTCATGACGTCGTCGACCTTGTTGCAAAATTGGACCGATCGAACCATATCATTGTCCCATTCCTGTGACCGCTCTTGCAGATCCTTAGCCAGTCTGCAGCCACAGCCATGAACGTTCTCCCTTCCTTCAACATATCCAGAAGTTTCACCTTCTCAGCGATCGTCATCATTCTTCATTGGTGTTTAGGCTCAGCACTAGCCTTGGAAGAAGGAGCACGTTTGGGAGCCATTGCAGGGGGTGAAAATTGAAGCGAAGTTCAACACAAAGAAACCACAAAAAAATCACACACAGTACAGTGTAAAGTAAACCGCTCGGCGAGAAAGCTTGAAGCGAAATGGCAGTGACAGAGAGACAAGGGGAGGTGCTGTGGGATCTGGACATCAGTCAAAGCACCAATCACGGGCCCGATTAGAAAGCGGGAAGCTGTGATTTGTTGTCTCCCTCCCATGTACCAATCACAGCCTGTGTTACAACGCACTTAGTCACCGAACTTGTTTTGTTGTTCTTAGACTAGGAAATACTACTACTATATTGAAAAACCTGTCGTGAATCCGCGAAAAGTGAACTGCGAAGTAGCGAGGGATTACTGTACAAGAAGGGAGACACTGTCATACAGGAAGCAACCTCTGAAAAAGATTTAGGAGTATATATTGACATAACATTTTCGAGCAATGCACAGAAGCAATTAAAGAGGCATATACAATATCACGTTATATCATAAAAAAAATGCTGAATTTACCACTAGAATTACCAAAGCCTATGAAACAACTCATAAACCTGGCCCACTTTACATCCATTCGTACCTCTCCATTAGCATCTTTTGTTTTGTAAATGTGTCGATAAGCACAAGCAGCCTACTATCCCATCCTCCTGCCGCAAAGATTGCTCTCCCAGCTCAAGCCTTGTTTATCAGGGAGTGAGGCAGTACCTAGAGCTGTATAGGCTAAATAATATATTGTTATTTGGAACACATACATTTCATGCTTGTTCCATGCCTACAAAGATGTATGTAAAGGTAGCATGACAGAAATGTTGAACACATACCTAAAAGACAAATGTTTTTCATGTTTTAGTACTAACAACAAAATTTTGACATGAAATGTATAATGTGTGAAGACTGAAGTCCAAATATCAAATAAGCACTTTCACCAAAGGTATTCAAGACTATAAGAAAAGGAAATCAAGTTAGTATATGTTGTTGTTATGACTGCTTTGTGGGTATACCAGTAGGAGCTGCTGACTCATAATCAACAGGTTGCGGGCTCGAGCCTTGCGGCGTCACAAAATAAACATTTTGAATAGTGAGCTGCACTTATTGTTACAATTATACAATAAAACATACATTTGATTAGAGTCTGTAACAGATGGTGTAAATGTATGGTGCTTGTAAAGGTTAGCCTTTTTTTATTCAGTTTATCCTCTCAGTCACGTTCACGCTTGCCCTGATCTGACACTGCTGTTTTCAAATAAAGACATACTATAACAGAGGTGAACTCAAATGAGGATGAGGGTTCTACATCGGAGAAAGAGAACAGAAGCCCTTCCCTGTCCGCAAGAAACGTCCACTCACATATAAGAACAATGCAGCTGCACCAGGAGCCTCATGCATAACGCCGTTTGTAGAACTCACACTATAACATGACGTAAGCACAAAAGCCGAAATGTGCTTACGCACAGAAAAATCCAGATGCATAAATCTGTGCGTTTGCCAACTGAAAAGTAACGCTCGTGCACGCACCTGCTGTCCCGCCCCAACTCCTCCCAGAATTACTCTTCTTTCAATATGCAAAGCAATATAAATAACCCTTAAGCTCAGTGTTCTGTGAAAAGACAATGGGAAAAGCAAGAAGCAAGAATTTCAGCGAATACCAAGTGGAGGCAAGGAAAAATGTACTATTTGTTGGTTTAAACAGTGATATAAACAACAAAATGAAGCTCATCAACTGACATAGCATGTTGGAGAAACTTGAAAGCACAAGTTCACAAAGTCACACAGTGCCCGAAATAAAAAAGAAGTTGTCAGATATCAAAGTCGCCATGAAAAGGCAAGTCATAGTTCACCATCTGAGTGTCATATGAAAGCTTATTAGGGTACAGAAAAAAAAGGCACACAGTGGGGGAAAAAGCACGAAATGTCAACTTCAGTCTCGAAATTTCCACTTTAATCACGTAGTTTATTTTGTCATTAAAGGAGAACATCATAAACTTCATCTTAAAATCGTTTATTTAACCAGTTTCTCAAATCAAATCGTAATTAAAGTAGCATATTAAATACTTTGTTTTGTATGTGTTCTTCTATGTGCGCTATTTGTGTGAATCATTATGTGCTTCTTAAACCGGCTTTCTCTTCCTCTGACAGGACACAGAATCCATTACATTCATGATATTACATATTATTATATTATTATTATTAACTAAAATACAGAGATGTATACGTGATATCATTTTCATGATGATAGGAGTTAAAGCACATTATTAAACATGGGAACACAGTGGTGCAGTGATTGTGCATGACCTTTGATGAAATAATTTCTTGCAGCAGTACTCAGGGGCAGCTCTAGGCTCGTGATGGCCCTGGGCAGAGAAAGAATCGGTGGCCCCTTCGCTCACCAATGTCAATATGGTATCTTATGCACGGTGGATGGCCATGTCCGTTGTGGACACTGCATAGCCGTCTAGTGCTCATGACACAAGCATTTAACTTTTGCCGAAATTTGCCACTGCATTTTTAGCCTGTGTCGTTATTTTCTCTTTCTGTTTTATATTCAATATATATTGGCATGGCAGCCCCTGGGCTTTGGCGGCCCTGTGTAGGTGCACAGTTTGCACATGCCTAAGGCCGCCCCTGCAGTACTGTCTCTTTCAAACGTACTAACCTCCAATTCCTGTCTTTCCTTTTCTTTCTCCAAGTAACCGATTGCCACACAATCAGCTCTGTAATAGACGTTAAGCCATCTGTAAGCTTATAACACCGATTCTTCAAAACGTTTAAGGAATATTGAAATATCTTCATAGTACTTGTTTAATTATTTTATCCTTCACGCCAGTCCCAGTGAAGCATACAGTGCGGGGCAGGAACAATCTGTGAGTGGAGCGCCAAATCCTTGCTAGCATAGCGACACCGATTCCTTTAATTATTAACAATATCGATTATTTAAATGAAGTTAAAGTTTTATCTCTATAATATAATAAACATATTTTGCTGCATTTCATCCTTAAAATGATATCGTCATCATATGAAAATACACACTTAAAGTGTTTCATCATATTTGATCCCATTCCCATAGAACATTAGAACAATCTAGACGAGAACAGGCCATTCTGCCCAACAAAGCTTGCCAGTCCAATCCACTTGTTTCCTCCAAGAAAACATCAAGTCGAGTTTTGAAAGTCCCTAACGTCTTACTATCTACCACACTACTTGGTAGCTTATTCCAAGTGTCTATCGTTCTTTGTGTAAAGAAAAACTTCCTAATGTTTGTGCGAAATTTACCCTTAACAAGTTTCCAACTGTGTCCCTGTGTTCTTGATGAGCTCATTTTAAAATACCAGTCTCGATCCACTGTACTAATTCCCCTCATAATTTTAAACACTTCAATCATGTCACCTCTTAATTTTCTTTTGCTTAAACTGTAAAGGCTCAGCTCTTTTAATCTTTCCTCATAATTCAATCCCTGTAGACCTGGAATCAGCCTAGTCACTCTTCTCTGGACCTTTTCTAGTGCTGCTATGTCCTTTTTGTAGCCTGGAGACCAAGACTGCACACAGTACTCAAGATGAGGCCTCACCAGTGCATTATAAAGGTTGAGCATAACCTCCTTGGACTTGTACTCCACAGATCGTGCTATATAACCTAACATTCTGATAGCCTTCTTAATGGCTTCTGAACACTGTTGGGAAGTTGATAGCTTGGAGTCCACTATGACTCCTAAATCCTTCTCATAAGGTGTACTCTCGATTTTCCGACCGCCCATTGTGTATTCAAACCTAATATTTTTACTTCCTATGTGTAATACTTTACATTTACTGACATTAAATTTCATTTGCCACAAATCTGCCCAAGCCTGTATGCTATCCAAGTCCTTCTGTAATGATATAACGGATTCCAAATTATCTGCTAATTCACCTATCTTGGTATCATCTGCAAACTTAACCAGCTTGTTACTTATATTCCTATCTAAATCATTGATATATATTAAAAATAGCAGCGCCCTAGCACTGACCCCTGCGGAACACCACTCTTAACATCGGCCAGTTCTGATGAGGTTCCTCGCACCATCACCCTCTGCTTCCTGTGTTTGAGCCAATTCCGCACCCATCTAAAAACATCACCCTGAACTCCCACTTCTTTTAACATGATGCCCAACCTCTCATGTGGCACCTTATCAAATGCTTTCTGAAAGTCCAGATAAATAATATCATAAGCTCCACTTTGATCGTATCCTTTTGTTGCCTCCTCATAGAATTCTAACATGTTAGTAAAACACGACCTCCCTCTTCTGAACCCATGCTGACTGTTCAGAATAACTCCTGTCCTTGCCATGTGTTGCTCAATCTTATCCTTAATAATTCCTTCCATTAATTTTCCTGTGATGCTTGTTAAGCTTACTGGCCTATAGTTGCTTGGATCTGCCCTGTCACCCTTTTTATATAATGGGATGATATTTGCCATTTTCCAGTCCTTTGAAATCTCTCCAGTGCACAGTGACTTCCTAAAAATATGTGTCAAGGGTTTATATATGTACTCACTAGTCTCCGTAAGAACACGAGGATAAATATTATCTGGGCCTGGTGATTTGTTTGATTTCATCTTATTTAATCTGAGCAGCACTTCTCCCTCTACAATTTCCAAATCCCTCAGTACCTCCTTAGTAGTTGCGTTTACCTCTGGGAGGTTATCCACTTGTTCACTTGTAAACACCTCAGAAAAAGTGGTTCAGGTTGTGCAAAATTATAACTGTAGTGCAAGTTTGCAGTGAGGTAATTGTACTTATAAGTACAAACAGTTCTACAAGGAGCAGTTGATGGACTGATTGAGTGTGTTTAGAGCTCTTGGGATGAAACTCTTTCTGAACTGCGAGGTCCATACAGGAAAGGTTTGAAGCATTTGCCATGTGAGGGCAGTTCAAATAGGAAGCATGGCTGAGGCAGCATGTGCTTGATGCTGTATACCGAGAATTCTCTTTCCGATCAGCTGCTCCGAGTGGTGCAGTGAGAGTAATATGGAAAAAGATGATCCGCTGTGGCAACCCCTAACAGAAGCAGCTGAAAGAAGAAGAAGAAGGGCAGTGAGACTAAAAATGTTAAAGCAGTTATGGTATTTGGAATAGTTTGACCGTTCCGTGGACCATTATATTGTTACTGGTTAATTACAATCAGATGCATTAAACTAATAAACAATATGCAGTTAATTTCAGTGTATTTATAAAGCCGTGTCAGGGACATGGATCTGAAAAAGAAAGATAAACCACACAGGAACAGTAGCACTGCTTTGACACTGGGTGCCACCAGTCTGCAAAACTAAACGGAGAACTTGCATACGACAAGGTATGAGGTACCGTGGAAATGTGCATGGCTTTACGTCAAGTTTAGGTTTTATGCATCGCAATTTGAATGTAGAAGCGTTCTTATGTAACATTTCTGTGCGTAAACACCATTTACACATGAGGCCCCAGGTGTCAAGGTGAAAGATGGAACCGTTTTGATGCAGCAGCAGCTTGGGCGCCATCCTGTCAGTCAGTCTAAACCCACACCTGTCCTTCAATAAAAAAAGCATGGCTTATAGAGCTCGCCAAGGTATCGTGCAAAGTCCAGTTTGTGATTATGTTTTGTGATACTCTTTATATAAAAACATTTATATGTTACTTATATAAAAGCCAGATCGAAAGTTATTTACATTGATTTATTTATCTTCCTACAGCGTAAAATCACAATTAGACTGCAGAGTTCCCTCTGTCATAAGGAAATATACAGATATAGGTACTACCTCACTCCCTGATAAACAAGGCTTGAGCTGGGAGAGCTTTTTGCCCTTTCTGCAGCGATGGATGAGTTGGGGGGAGGGGGTTTTGGGATGGCAGGCTGCTTGCTGCTTGGTCTTATCAACACATTCACAACACAAAAGACGCTGAATGGAGAGGTGTGAATGGATTTAAGGTGGACCAGGTTTACAAGTTGTTTCGTAGGCATTGGTTATTCCAGTGTTAAGTCAAGGGATGGTATGTTCAAACTATATAATGCACTAGTAAAACCTCATCTGGGGTATTATGTGTAGTTCTGCTCAACATGGTACAACATAGACATAGCAGCACTTAAGCTGTGCAGAGGAGAGTAAACCAGAGCTTAAAGACATGGCCTACTCTGACAAACTCACAGAATTACTTTAGTATCAAGAAGAGGAGATTGCATAGGGACCTAGTCCAGGTATTTAAAATCCTCAAAGTCATTCATAAAGCAAATCCAGCAAAATTCTTTCGGCTTAAGGGTGAATCATATACTTGAGCACTTCAGCAGAAATTAAGAAGGAGTACATTTAAAACTGAAGCCAGAAAACACTTATTTACGTAAAATGTTGTGTTACTCTGGAACAAACAGCCAAGACATGTAGTTGAAGCAGAAACCTTGACAACCATTAAGATATATCTGGATGAAATATTGGGACAGCTTAGCTGTTAACTAAACAACTGGGATTGATGGACTGAATGGCCTCCTCTCATTATTAAATTTCTTATGTTCAGTTGTGTCCATTTTATTCTTACCTATAAAATAGTCTTTAAAAGAGAAAAGCCAGAAATTGTATAGAAAGAGCTATATAAGGAGGTGAAATAATGGATTCTCTAAACAAACAATTTTCTGAAGTCTTCACAAGTAAAGAAGTAGATAACCTCCCTGCAGTAACAGGGATTATTAAGGAGAGTGATTTAGAAATTATAGAGGGAGAAGTCCTGCTTAGATTAATAGGCTGAAATCAAATAAATCGCCAGGGCCACATAATATTTATCTGTTACATCTTAAGGAGTTTAGCAAATACATATATAAACCATTGACACCTATTATTTGGAAGTCACTGTGCACTGGGGAACCGGAAAATGACAAATATTATCCTGTTAAATAAAGATTGACCATACAGATCCAAGCAAATATAGGCCAGTAAGCTTAACATGCATCACAAGAAAATTAATGGAAGGAATTATTAAGGATAAGATTGAGCAACACATGGCAAGAACAGAAGTTTTACTGAACAGTCAGCATGGGTTCAGAAGAAGGAGGTCATGTTTTACTAACATGCTGGAATTCTATGAGGAAGCAACAAAAGAGTATGACCAAGTGGAGCATAAGATTATAGATATCTTAACTTTCAGAAAGCATTTGATTAGGTTCCACATGAGGGGTTGGGCATCACACTAAAACAAGAGGGAGTTCAGGGTGATGTGGGATCAGTGCTAGGACTGCTGCTATATTTAATATATATAACTGATTTGGACAGATACATAAGTAAAAAGCTGATTATGTTTGCACAAGATACCAAGATAGGTGGATTGGCAAATATTTTGGAATCAGTTGAATCATTACACAGTTCTTTGGACAGCATAAAGGGTTGGGCAGACTTGTCCCAGATGAAATTTAATGTTATTAGTTGAAAAGCATTACATGTAGGAAGTAAAAATATTAGGTTTGAATACACTAAGGGAAGTGTAAAAATCGAAAGTACAACTTATAAGCAGGATATAGGAGTCATAGTGGACTCTGCTGTATCAACTTCCAGATGGTGTTCAAAAGCCATTAAGAACGCTAACAGAAAGTTAGGTTATAAAGCATGATGTGTACAGTCCAAGGAGGTTATGCTGAAGATTTATAACGAACTGGTGAAGCCTCATCTGTAGTACTGCAGGTAGTTTTGGTCTCCAGGCTACAAAAAAGACAAAGTAGTGCTAGAACTCCAGAGAATAGTGACTAGGCTGATTCCAGGGCTACAGGAGATGAATTATGAAGAAAGATTAAAAGAGCTTAGTATTTTCAATTTAAGTAGAATAAAATTAAGAGCAGACATGATTGATGTATTTAAAATTATGAAGGTAATTAGTATAGTGAATTGAGACTGTTACTTCACAATGAGTTAATCAAGAACATAATGACACAGATGGAAATTTGTTAAGAGTAAATTTTGCAACAACATTAGGAAGTTGTTTTTTTTTACACAGAGAACCATAGACACATGGAATAAGCTACCAAGTAGTGTGGTAGACAGTAAGTCTTTAGGGACTTTCAAACCCAGACGTGAGGTTTTTTAGAAGAATTAAGGAGGCTTGGTGAGCTTTGTTGGGTGGAATGGACTGTTGTTGTCTAGGTTGTTCTAATTTTCTAATGTTCTAATGTCAAAATAAAAAAAAAAATGAAAAGTGCTTGCCTTTAGGAAATATGAAAAACAGCTTCCAAGGTATAATTTAGGACAGTATGAATTGTTGACTGTACAAACTCTCTGTTCTGAGCCAAAGTCACAGAAATTAAACTACAGTCCACACAAATTCACAGCCTCCTTGATTTTTGATTTTATGTTTAATTGTCTTTATTATAGAAATTAAGTAATTTTAGGAATATGACAAGTCTGTTACCGTCAATTCAATAAAAGCTCCCTTTAAAATGTCTGCATACAGTATACACCATATGAGACAATCTCAATGAAGTGGTACTCATTAGTAGTGATGAAAATAATACATGACACCAAAGAATTACAATGCAAAATAACAGGAAAAATTAAAAATGACAACTTCCTTTTATTTCAGTATATACTTTAGGAGGAATGAGTGTGCATTTCCATATTGAGTTAAGAACTAACTTGTTACATTAAATGGTAAACCAAACAAAACTTAATAGTAAATAGTCTCAGCTCAAGACAAGTAAATGAAGTGTTTGTCTCAACTCTCCTAAAAATGAAAGTTCACACTATCATGCTGGATGTTTGGAATGTGCTAATTGGCTGAAACTGTTTGTAGCAATTTATCCAAAAATGAATGTGATATATAGTGCTCAGAAACAAAGACAAACATTTAAGCATGATAGACAGTAGTTTATGCTATGTTTTTCTAAAATATACATTCAGTAAGACACTAGTGCTTTCAAACACTCAAATATGAAGTGTAATACACTTTGCAGTGAATGTCCTAATATACTTTTTGCACCTTATCACATCACAACCACAATAATGATCATGAATCTGGAATGTTGTTTTAGTCTGTCACTGTAGTATATCAACTGAGTGTGTAATGTCACAAGAAGATGAGGGCTGAATGTCAAATAATTTGTGTACAACACAATAGCTTTGAATGTGTTGATGCTTCATAAAGTGTGCATGTTAGCTTAGTGATTTGAACTTCATTTCTATTGTGCATGTCATAGTAGTGCTTTAAACAATGCTTGGTGGGTTTAATTTCTAGTGCATATGTCAGTTTAGTGCTTCTAACCATGCTCTGTGCTTCATTTCCACTGCACATGACAACTTAGTGCTTCAAACTAAGCTTGGGGTTTCTTTTTAATATTTATGTTAGCTCTGCATTTCGAATTCTCATTCATTGAGCTTTGTTTAACTGTTAGTGGTTAATTTTAGGAAGCTTTTGTTAATCGATCAATATATTGTAAAGTTAGTGCTCAGTGATAATGCACTTAGATGGGTTGAGTATGAAGTCAGTTATACAACAGAAAATATATGTGCTATATGGGAAAGAATGTGCTTTTGTAATAATTTAAGAGATATGTATCTTGATAAGATAAGCAACAGTTTGTTATAAGGTTTTGCTTTATAGATAAAAATGAATGCACCCATATGCTGAAATATATAACATCTTGTTATAGTTTAAAACATCTGTGATTAATAACTGATGTAATGTGTTTCTTTTGTTTAGTGTATTTTCACTAATCTGGTTAAAATGTAATAACTTGCAATATAAGTTTATCTAGTGGTCATTCATGATATATTATATGAGATTGAGAACTGAGACTGTAGGATTTCCATTAATGGTGCTCTGTTATGTTATGTTGTTATATATTTGCACTACCTCTTTCACCCTTCTTCATTTAGTGTAGCAATTATTTTATTTTGGCCACTCAACTTAGTGGTTGTTCAAACCTCTCCAATTCAGTGGTAGTGCTTTATCAATAAAGAAAAGGTGGTGTTCTATGAAGATTCAAAGTTAATTTACTGTACCAATGATTCTTGGTGTGCTGCACATACATGCTTACCCAGGGTGGAAGAACAGCAGAAAACAAAGATTATAAGTCCAGCTAAGTAAACCTTATGGCATAATATGGTTGTACATACATTCACTGCAAAAGCAAAGTGTTTATGGATTAGTAACATAAATAGAAGGTGAAATGCCACTGAGATGAAGAGATGATATGACAGCTGTTGAATGAAAGGACTCTCATGATTGACTGCTATATCAAGTGCAAGACAAAAAGTGTTCATCTGCTGAATCTCATTTGCTCTGTAATGGCAAAGATTGTTTAGTTTCTGTACCAGACACATTTGTTTGGAGGGATCTACAAATCCACCAAGTGAAAGATTGTTATCTACAAATCACCGGGTTGGACAAGGCATGTATAGTAAGTTTAGGAAAAAATATTTGAAAATATTATGAGAGGCACAAGGGTGTGCGAACATGCATAATTCACACCAGTTATTTTGAATTGTAAACCAAAGGGGAATAGAGCATCCCATAGTGAAGATGGCGAGGATAGAGTATAGTGGAATGCTTTCTCTCTAAAAAATGATGCAATAATATTAGTAAAGATCAATTATAATAATCATAGCAATGGGTCTGAAATATTACAATAGCATCTGTTTTGTGTTATAACTATTATTTCTTCATGAATATTTTAATTGAAAACAGATTGCTGTGGTGGAGTCCTTGAGTCATCCTGCAGCTTCTGACACCATGTATTTTGTGCTGCCTTTAGAATAAATAAAGAATACTTTTTTATTCACCATCAGTAAGAAAACTTTTTATTAGCTTCAATGTCTGTCCTATCCTCCTACACATGGGTACATTCGGTGTCAAGATTTAGGTTCCATAGTTTAATACATTCTGCAATGGCAACATGGGGAAAATTCCACAGGCTCTGAAAAGAAAACATTCCAAGACTATACTGGCTCAGAGACAGTGTGCATCAAGGAGTCAATCAGCAAATTTGGAGCCATATGGCTGTCAATAACTTTAGATAATTGTTTGAAAAATATTTCATAAAACTGAACGTTGTTTGCATTGCTTGCTACATACCCTAGTAGTTACAAACAGATACATCATTTTTATTTCTATGCAGTTATTATGTTACTACTGCCTGTTAAATTTTAGAGTTCTCCAGCTGAAGGTCAATGTTTAATAACGTACTTTGGCTTACTATGTTTTTTCTTCTCTTCTTCTGTACTTCCTGTTTAAGTTTAAATTATGTTATTTGTTTCATATAATAATGTGTTTATTTTTATAGAGCATTAAGTACAAGAGGTTGCCCGGATAAGGGAGTCACAGGCCAGGATATATCTCCTCAGACAGCCCCTGTGGGAAAAGAGAGAGACAGACAGAGAGAGAGAGAGAAACTGGCAGCATGAAAGGTCCAGCACATACTGTACCTAGTGCCAATGAAAAGACTGCTAAGGAGTGGTACATGCTGGGCCATCAGGTTGAAAGAGAGAGAAAGGGAGTTGTAATCAGGGAGGAAGGATGAAATGATCCCTTAGGATGCCAGAAGTCAGATGACCCAGCTATTGGGAAGAATGCCTGGTTTTCAGCTTGTAGAGCCATTTTTAGTCATTTTGAAGCCCTATCACACAAACAGAAAAACAATTCTGTTAATATGGGCATTAATTGATTTATTTTAGTGAAATAATATTTTATATATCCAAACTAATAGCACTGGACAAGTTACATCACCCATAGATGAGTCACCAAAACGATTGAGCTGGCAATTATTACATTAGAACAATCTAGACAAGAAAAGCCCATTCAGCCCAACAAAGTTCGCCAGTCATATCCACTTAATTCGTCTGTAAAAACATCAAGTCTAGTTCAAAAAACATCAAGTCTAGTTACATCATCAATGGCAGGAGTGGCAAAAAAAATGTAAAATTACACAGTCGCACATGCTTTTTCCAACTAGTATGGAAAAAGACAAGCAGTCCTTTTAAGGATAGCGAGCCACCTCCAAGAGCCATGTAAAGAGCAGAGAATCCATCCATTGTGTTGCTCAGCAACACTACAATAATAAATGATTTAGAAATGTGAAATTATATTTTCACTTATCTTACTCAAACCCACTTAATCCACTTAAAGGTTGTACAGAAATCCTATCCTGCAGCACTGTGTATAATACTGTGACCAGCTCTGTATATCTGCCCAAGGGGAAATTTGAAAGAGTCATTTATTTATTTTATTTTTCACAAAAATGGTGAAAAGTTAAAGTTACTGTATTTTTGCAGTTCCATAATACATTTTTCTTAATGTTTTAAACAAAAATCTAAAAAAATAAGTTATTTTAATTATTGAATGTATGTTGTTTATTTCAAAATTTATGTTTATTGTGTTATTGTTACTGCGGTGGGCTGGTGCCCTGACCAGGGTTTGTTTCCTGCCTTGCGCCCTGTGTTGGCTGGGATTGGCTCCAGCAGACCCCTGCGACCCTGTGGTTAGGATATAGCGGGTTGGATAATGGATGGATGGATGGATGGATGGATGGATGTTATTGTTAAATCTGAATTTGCTGTTCCTCTTCACTCAGCAGGATTTAGTTTAAGCATAAATACCTAGTCACATTTTTTCCCACCGTCTTGGTTATGTTTATAGTAAATTGAAAATATAGACATTTGTAAAATGTTAAAGCTGGATGTTCTGCTTTTCTCATTACTATATACTATGGCAAACATTTGTGAGAGTTATGACAATGAATGGTAAAATATTGCAGTATAAAATTTTTAGAGAGTACTTTTTCAAAATCAGGACAAGATTATAGTCAGTTTACAAAAATCTTGTTATTTCACTTTTTACCTCTTTGGTCATATGTTTATTCTTCTGTGTTTTCCTTCTTTCATTTTCACCTCTGGACTGATAAGTTCACTTCATCTCTTTAATTATGTATTTCATATTTATGATTGAGGTACCTTTGAGTACCTTTGAGTATCCGTCTTCAGTCTTGTCGAACTATGGGGGACACTAGTAACATCTGATTCATGAATTGCACTGAGCTTTTTCATCAAAAGGCAAATAGGGATCCTAGTTGCAGGATATTAGAGGATATTAGACAACTGCTTATTAAAAGAAACAGCTCAATGTCCTTGTAAAAAGAATTGAAAAATCAACAGCATCTTCTGCCTGCTAAATGGTACATGATCCTAGAAGAAAACATGGTGAGCCAGGATGCGTCTTTGACAGAAAAGACCTAACACTTTACAGGCTACTGAAGGCCAAAGGGTACAGTGACACCAATAATCCCTTCTCTAAGTTCTAACCTGGCACTTCTGAACCAATAATAGGCCCACTCTAACCCTTAAATTACCTATGTCCTTTGGTCAGATGTGATTTACAGCTACATCTGTGCCATAGCTAACTTATTATGCACACTGGAGGAGAATGGACAAAACACTCTACTAGCAAGAGGAAGAGCCTAGGGTCAGAAGAAAAAAGAAATTTAGAGAGTGAAAGACTTTTTTTAACTCTGGCAAGGAAGTTGGTAAGCAACCCACCAAATGGCAAAGGGTTTTACAGCCTTTGTAGGTAGGTCAAAAAGTGTTTGTAGATCTGATGTTTACTTTGTGCTGCCTGCTATGTATTTTTGTTAAAGGAGACGTTTTTTGCTAGTTTTACCTTTTTCATGTTTTTAGATGCATTTGGTTGCAACAAAGGCCCCTCACTGCAAGTATTGCAGTTACAATTATGGTAATTGCAGTTTTTAAATTTAAGGATCATGTAGAATTTTATTTCTTCAGCTATGAGCCAGAATAATATTGAAAATGCATTATATCTCTGCTACTTCCAACACATTGATGTCCTTGTTGGAACATAACTATTACCAAAGTCCAATAAGTATATAGAAACTACAACAACAGACAGAGTCTTTAGTTGTAATTTGCCAAACTCTGGAGTAGTCTGCCTGCTAATAGTAGTAAGGCCACATTGTTCTCAGCATTTAAATCAAAGTCTCATTATTTCAGCACACTCTTGTCTGCTAAAGTCCCTAAAGGAGTATGCTACAGTTTGATCAGAACATTACTTTTATTGGTCTAAGGGAATTGTACCGGTTCACCTGAGGACCTATTCATATGCACACACAAACACACAGGGCCAATTTGAAATCAAGTGGGTTTCCCCCGGGTGCTCCAAAGGTGCATTGGTGAAGGTGTGTGGGTATGTGTGTGCGTGTGCCCTGTGGTGGGCTGGTGCCCTGCCCAGCGATTTGTTCCTGCCTTGCACCCAATGTTGGCTGGGATTGGCTCCAGCAGACTCCCATGACCCTGAGTTAGGATATAGCGGGTTGGATAATGACTGATTGACTGACAGTTAAGCTTATATCCTTATATTTGGAGATACAGGAGGAAAGTCCATGCAGACATTGAAAGTACATGTAAATCTCACCATAACTAAGTGTGGCATTTTAACCCAAGATGTTGAATTAATGAGGAAGCAGTTCTCAATGTGGCGCCACCATGCCATTCTTCTTTAACCATAACTATTCAAAATATGTATGTTTTATTAGTGCAACAAGTTGTTACATTCCATAATCCAGTCTTTTACTAAACTCTCATAATCCAGTTTTAGAATTGCAGTTCTTCAACACAACTCCAGTAGACAAATCCTCACATGTCTCTGGGCTTTATTTTAGATTTTTTTTCTCAAATTTTAGAGTCATGTGTAATAATTTGCTTGTTCAGTCTGATTTGACATGGTGTAAGTGAAAGTCAGTGTGAACATTTGTATGGTTTTTGATTGATTGGTACTCCATCCAGGGTTGGTCTCTATCTTGCACCATATGCAGCTAAATAAAAGGCTCTATCTTTAGTATCCAATTCTGAAAATAATTATGTGCCTTCTCTTCTCTTCTCTTCTAGGTATTCCCCAGTTGGTATTGCTTCCTTGATATGTGGCAAGATTGCTGCTATTAAAGATTTGGAGATGGTAGCACATCAGCTGGGATTGTATATGGTTACGGTTGTTGTGGGGTTGTTGATCCATGGTGGCTTCATCTTGCCTTTCATATATTTTGCTGTGACTCGGAAAAATCCTTTCAACTTTTATGCTGGAATCTTTCAGGCTTGGATCACAGCACTTGGAACTGCCAGCAGGTATATGCAAGAGCAAATCTGTGGCATTTTTGGGTATTAATAATTTAATTTAAAACATGGGATTTTAGTTACCTCTATTAAAGAAAAACCTGTATTCAAAAATAGCATAGGATAGTATATTATTTTCTAGACCATTGATAGGAGGCAAAAATGTTAAAAGTTATATAATCATACAGATGTGTAAAAACTGCAAAAGAACACTGAAAAGCAAGCCTGAGTAAATCAGCTGAACACTGCAAAGGTAAAAACAGGAAGGTTCATTTTTAATTGGTGACTTTAATTAGACAAATGACCATTTATAAGGAGCTTGTGAGACCAGTAAGTCAGCGCACAAGCTAAAGAAAAATATGAAAAAATGTGTTTACTTCATTGTGGGTAGTCCTGGCAGATGTCATTCAGTATCCTTTCCTGTTTGGTGCTGACAGGGTAAAGAGGATGTGTGGTAGAAAGCATCACAAAAATAAAATTAGCATCCTTCTTTAATTTTAAGTAAGAGAAGGTAAAAAGGGAATAAAAGTCCATTAATTGTATTCAGTATCACACTTTAAATAATTTATAAAATAGGAAGGTATGTGTAATGTCTAATGCTGTACTGATGCAGATGTAGTACATGTCCATCGTGTTAAAGGTTTTGAAACAGTCATAAAAACACACAGCCTAATGTTACAATCTAAATAGTAGAAGCATGTTTATTTGCATATTTTTCACATAGTCTTTTTTCTGTTGCTTGTGCATGAGAGGGTATAACGTCAGTGCCTGATCCTCACAATCAACATGTTCCCTGATTTATTGTAGGCTACCACAGTGCAGTGCTTAGTGACTTTCATATTTCCTCTAACATGAACATTGAAAGTTAGTGCATTGTAAACAGTGCTTTGGGCTAACACCTTTCTTGTCCTTCCACTTGATCACAATTTGCCTTTTCTCCATGCATTTAAATACACAATGGTGAACTTTCACACAACTGGACTCACCAGGCATATCACAGCAGTTCAGTCTTACAGTGCCCTCTGACGATCTTCCTGCAGCACCTCCTGGTGTGGTGGAAGTTCTGCATGAGCATCCGGAAGCACCCTGGTAATCCTTTTGGCAGCACTTCCGGGTTTTGGTGGAAGTGCTGATGTCCAGGGCTCCTCAATCCTCCGGGTGCCCCGTGGCGGAGGCCACGGGCCCTTACAGGGTTGAGCTTCTGTGTTCAGTTCCCCATACAAACCAGGGCGTAATCCCTCTCCCAGTCCTTCCAGGTGTCCCGGCTGGGCGCAGCCCCCAGCTGATTGCCACACTATATTTACATAAAATTTCAGGCCTGAGAGTGTCTCTCAACTTAACTTTGGGGGCCAGAGAACGTGATCCATCACAACACCATTAGTGAGATGTGTGTGCTTGCTTTCCAGTAAGCATCCAGTGTTTGGGGTTACTTTGGACACAGCAATTCTCAGATTAGCACGCAGGTGACCATCAGAGAGCCTGTATTTCAACCTTGACTTTATAGTTTTCATCCATGAGAATGTATTGTTCACTGGTGTACATACTTCCCATACATGGTAATAAAGCCACATGCCATTGTTTTCAGAGTAGTAAAATTGTTGCTGGAAAGTTCCTTATAAAATCTAATCAGCTCGCATTCTTTGTATTTGTATTTTACAGCACTGTTGCTTTAAAAATCAATTAGCTCCAGTTGAAGGGAGGACAGTGCTGAATTAACAGTTATGTCAAAAGGATTTTCGAAAAGCCTAATGACATCTGCACATTCAATAAAATCCTGGAATCTCTAAGCAAACTGTTCCTGGATCATTTTAATTTTTTCAACAACTATAGTAAATCTTTTGGGAAGCATTATTTAATGTGCTCTTTTAAGTCTGCACAGATTGGAAAATTGTGCTGGGTGAGACTGGTGTGAAACTACAACTTTCAAAGACATTCAGAATCAGACAACTCTTTGACCGGATTTCTTTTTCTTTAATGAATGTGCTGATTTAAGATTGTAAATCAAAAAATCTCCTCTGCCTCTGCTCAGCCACCTCACTTTGGTATGACATTGTACGTCACTGTACTGTGCGTTGGTTTCATACAAAAAACTTTGAAATTGTCTGTGATTTAGTGCATGTGAGTAAATGAAATTTATTGTGGATGTTGCAACTATCATTATGTCTTCAAGACCAAGAGCTTTTTCCACAGAGCATTTGCTGACCTATAATGCAGTGTTTTCAATTGGTTTCAGGATGCCTATTGATGTGACATGATTAAGCCAATAAGCCTTTAAGCTACTCCCCATTAAGCCAGTTTTCTTTCTTGGCATGTACCTTGTCCCATCTGTTGTAATTCATTTTAAGTTCTTCCATTTCAAACCAAACTACTCGAGCGTTTTACACACACATAGGAATAGTTCTTCTCCAGTTACATTTCCTTTCAAACTATGAAGGGTAGCTAGCTCCTTGGTGATACTGAACAATTCATCTATGCCCCATAAAAACACCAGCAATTGTGCAGTCTCCACTAAGCCAGTTCTTTCAGCGAGGGCAGTAGAATAATTAACGAATCTCAGTGCTTTGTTTTTGAGCTGCAGCAAGAAATTGTCTGCCATTTCTTCCACTCTTCTGGCAACTGTTCTTGCAGACAAATTCGCTGACTGGAACAAGTCCAATTTCTCTGGGCAGCACATCTTTCTGCAGTCTCTTGCATACACTGCTTAATAAACCTGTCCTCAGTGAAGGGCTTACCTGGCGAAGCAACCAGTTACACTACTAAGTAGCCAGCTCTTGTTGCCACCACATTTTCTTCATATTTTCTTCTAAAGAGAGTTTGCTGTCATGAAAGCGATTTTTTTAGTTGTTCAAGTTTTTCCCACTGCCCATCTTCCATTTACTCCAAAAACCTATGCCTTATGTTTCGTCTTGTAATGCCTTTTTATGTATTGTTTAACTACTGCGAAAGTTTCTTGGCAGATCAGACAAATTACTTTTTCTTTCCAGGGGACTCAAATTTATTCTTCTGATCATTTTTCTTGAAATTTCTGAGCATGCTTTTCAATTTTTCTTTTATTTGACAAGATGGAAATCTAGCAGTGTGCATTAGGCCTATAATATCAACACAAAAAAGATATACTTTGTAGGTGAGTGTAAGTTGGCATTCACATGTAACTTGTATTTTTGACAGTGATAATGACCTCAGATAAATGCAGCAATGAAAATGACGTTGCACTACCACAAAGAAGGCTGAGGAAGAAATGGCATAAATGCAGGCCAATCAAAATGTTTTTTTGTGCCACAATTGTCCCATGTGCCATAGTTTACTGACCCCTGGTTTACACTCTTAAATAAAACAGCTCAAAGCAAACTATGGACAAAACAAAATCCCCTGTCTTTTTTACAAGAATAGTACCAAGCTTTCATTTAACATTCTTTAGGTATAATTGAAAATACTAAATATAGCAACAGCAGTAAGTAGTAGCAGTGCCATTGTAACTTGTATGACAATGCAATTTCAGTCCTCAATACAACTGCACTGCAGATTCATTGTTATTTAGCTTGCGTAGGCAAATATATGGCACTGTTATAAAATATTTACTGTAATATTAGTATTTGGACCAATCCTGTTTACTTTCAGTATACAGTTGACTAGAATAACCATACTAAAACAATCAAGCAGGTCTCACTGACATGCCTACCTTTGTTCATCTTTGCCAATTTGTTGAACTGTTTCAATGGGCTAAGTGCTAATAACTATGTAGTTTCTATATTATATATTAATGCACTTGTTGATGCCCATGATTTGTAAAATATTCATTTAAAAGCAAATTAACCCCTTAGTCTCATAGAGAATATAAAATAAACTTTTTATAACAAATGTGCTATTTTGGCCTGTATTGATGAAAGCTACTTTACAGTATAAAAAGGTATAATAATACTGAATGGTAATACTATTGAAGAAACCAAAAGTAAAGTGTCATTATGCTCAACTGCAAATACTGATCACCTTTGGGATTTTCACTTTCCCTTCTTTCCACCTAATCAGATCCTGTTTACTGTTTTTTCTCAGTGCTGGCACTCTACCTGTGACATTCCGCTGTTTGGAAGAGAACTTGAAAGTTGACAAGCGCGTGACACGGTTTGTTCTACCAATTGGTGCAACTATTAACATGGATGGAACTGCACTATATGAGGCTGTGGCTGCCATCTTCATTGCTCAAATGAATGGAGTGGAACTAGATGGAGGACAGATCATCACTGTCAGGTAGTGCTTACCTCTTACACAACAGCATCAAAACCATTTTAAAAATTAATGACAAGCTTACATGAATGTTCTTATAATTTTTAATCATTTTTGGCTGAGTAAAGGTGAAGGGCAAAAAATTAAAGTCAAATAAATGGCAAAATAAATTAGTAATATTTGTTGTACCATATGAATCCGTTACGTAAGAAAACTAATTATATCTATTTATCATTTGAAATTGCATTTATTTTAGACTTACCATGTAGGACTTCTTGTTACAGTAAATACATAAGTGAAGTTTTTTTTTTTTTTAAGTCAGATACACAATAAGTTCAAAAAACATGATTAATTTATTTCTGTCTTTATAACTTTGTATTGTGTGCAGATACTGTACTGAAATTTTTCATTTCATCTGAAATACATGTCTTTTCTATATCTGATTAAAAAGCTATAAACGAATAGCACCTCTGTGCTAGAATTAATAACTACTAACTACACGTTATCTTTACTATTGTTCATGACATTGGTCCATTATGAATCTGCTAGTTTAATCAAATGTCTAGAACAAACATTATGTAAAGGTTAATGGACCTTGCTAGAATTAGCATTTGGACAAATTTGTACTAAATACAGTTTACTGTCAGTAAATGTAAAGTTTTACATGTAAAGAAATCTTAAGTATAATTGCCCAATATTGTATTTAATTTTGACCTGCATATCACATAAAGGGTATTTATTTCAGAGTTTGCTTGCTGGATAGAAGTTGCTGGCAGCCAAACTTGGATGGGACTGTTCTGGGATTCACACACAATCCCTTGGAGCTATAAAACAGCATTGTTGAGCACTGCACCACTTTGCTACACTAAGCTGATTATACTAGAAAATTAAATGACTGTACAAAAGTCTCTGGTCGCAAAGATCATTATCGCTATATGAGCATAAAGTGCTTATGTGTTTATCAAACGTTATATAACATTAGAGGAAATACAAAAAAATTGATACAATCAAAAATATAAATACTCTCTGGTGATTTCTAAAAACTATTCATTTCATGTGAGAAGGATAGAGAAACACAGTTTTAGTCCTAAACCTCTCATTGAGACACCCCAGTGGGAAACCAAAAGAATGCAATGCCAACCAGTGTGAGAAGTCTTTTGCTACAATGAGTCTAAATTAAAAAAAAAAAGTTTTGGCTTATCAGAGTAAGAGTTAGATACAAGACACAATAATCCTTACATGAAGCGTTTTGTAAAGCACCTTAAAGATTCTGTCAGTCTAATATTTTTTGATATACTTTGTTAATCCACAAGGGGAAATTGTGTTATCACATGATCTTTGGTAGTCAGAGCAAAGGATCTGCCATTGAACCGTGCTCCTAGAGCAATCTTCAGGTTAAGGGTCTTGCTCAAGCGCATAACAGAATAGTATCCCTTATGGAAGTAATGGTATTTGAACCAGCAACCTTATAGATTCCAGCTCAGATCCTTAGTCATATAGCAGCTACTCTGCCAATTGGGGATACAGTGAAAGGGATATATTCTTAAAATGAGGAAATACTGGTTTCTGGGAAATATAAACAGATTTTTATTCATAATGCAGTAACTTTTGGAAAACATATTATTGGCAAAAGCTTCAATGTTTAACATAATGACGACTCCATACATACTTCTAAAACAATTAAGACCTACCTGTAGTAGGCTCAACCCTAATAGTGTTAGACTGCCCACCTCAAACTTCTGATTTATGTACAGGATAAGGAACAAAAATCAGCTTAAGTCAACAGAAGAGTTATCATAAATCAGACTTAAGCTTGGAAGAATTTATCACAGGACTACAGAAAAAACATACATCAATTTAATAAAGTGAATTTCTTCTCTTTAAATTCCAAAGAAAGCAACATAAAATGCTAACTTTTGTTAAAGAACTAGACAGTCATTATGTTTTAAATCAACAGTTATTTTTTTTTTACTCTATGTTCTATAGTGTTTTCACAAGCACTTAAACACTTACTGCCCAGATAATTAAATTTGATAGTTTAAAAATATATCCAAGGATGCGCTGGGACACGTCATCACTGATGTTTCCTGAGGTAATTGGGTGTTTCGGGTCTTGCAACCTCAGACATCCTTGCTCAGGTGAGCCAGCCAGAGTTGATCAGGCCGTGGCTTGTGTCCAAGCAGCAATATTTCACGGTTCAGACTGCCTGATCCAAATCCACCTGGAGGTCCTAACTGCATCCTTTATTTGTGGACTTTATGTCTCTCCTTTTTTCAGCTCCTGTGATGCCAAGCGAGGTGTATACCTTGCATAAAGAGTGTCCAGCATAGCCTCTACACCCGACCTCATTGGGCTCACAATGAGCATTACAGCCACTCCTTCAGCACTGCTCCACCAGCTCATGGTACTTGGACAGTCCTCCCAATGGACTGTCAGCTCCACTATAAGCAGCTGCTTTGAAAAGGCAGATGTTAACACCATGTCTAGCCTCCAAGAAGTTGGGGTAACATGGTCCAGGAACTTGAACTGTGTTCCCAAGTCTACTTACAGCTCCCACTCCATTGATGAGGTGAGCAGGCCAGCTGCTACTGAAAGCTGTGGCTATTCTTCTGCCCTGACAAAGGTGATACCCCTCTGGCTGGGGTGATCCTGTTGTCACCCATGGCTCTAAAGGTGGCCAGTGGTAGCAGCCCTTACTGAAGGCTACTTTGCAGTTACTGAGCCCTTTCCAGAGAGAACATACTGGAGACTCAGTCTTGCCACAGGTATGTACATTTGCCGGGATGGGAAGGACATCATATATGGCTTGAACCATGAAATAATGCACTGTGGTTTGGTTTGCCAGATGTCACCCCAAGATAATTTCCTCTCCAGCACTCCCTCCCACCTTGTCCATGCTCCCTGCTGCTGCATACCCACTATACTGCTGGTTCGCTCCTCCTCAATGTGACGGTGTGCTCCTTGCTCCCTCTTCCATTTTGGGAGCCTCTTGGACCCAACACTGTTAATAACATAACTGAAATAAGCTTGGCAGATGAGAACAAAACACACATGAAACAAGGCGATGGTGAAAAGTGCTCAAGTGTTTTTACTAAAAATCTAAAAATCAAAGTGTTCCAAAAAGTGAAGTGCTCAAATTGTTCCATAAAATAAGTGAAAGTGGGGGTCAAAACAATCCCAATAAATATCCGGATTGCACAGCCACTGCATTCCCAAGGCTACAGCCAAAGACCTTGCCTAGGTTTGTGACTCTGTAATGGATGGTATTGCAATGCCATTCACAAACAAGTGAAACTTTCCCCTCTTTAGCACCGTGGCTCTGGATTTTGCTGGTTTGAAGCTAATTATTGCCCAGGAGATGAGCTTTTCCAGGCCCTGGGGGATCCATCTGCCACTAGGCACTGACATGTCTGTGACATTCAACTCGTCCATAAACGCTCTGATGGGAGGCTGCTGAGTGCCAGACTTGGACAGAGGGCCTCTGCACTCAGCTTCAACTGCCTTGGCCACCATGTTCATGGCAAGGGCAAAGAGAATAACTGAGATGGTACACCCAGTTATGATCCCTTTCTCAAGCTGGTGCCAATCAAATGTTAAGTTCCCAGTTGTGGTCCTAAGCCTGAACTTCTCATAGTAGTTCAGGATGAGGTCCTTGATCTTGCTGGGTATATGGTATCAATTGAGAGTACTTCAACCAGCTTGTGGTATATTGAGCCATAAGCTTTGGCAAGATCAAGCCACAGCACAACCAGGTCACCCTTCCTTTTGCCTGCTTCTCTGATCATCTGGGTCACAAATACTGTATGTTCTAGGCACCCTGGAACTCTAGGAATTCCACCTTTCTGTACTGAGGTGTCATTGTACTCATTCTCTAGAAGGAAATCTGTCATTCTTCTAGATAGGATGCTGAAGAAGATTTTTCCCTCCACACTGAGAAGCGAGATGGATTTGGACTGCTCCAGCCTAGGTATCCATACTTCCTTAATCTGCCTCCATCATTCTGCTACTATCCCCATTTGTCAAATCACTCCCTGCATGTTCCAGAGGATTCCGAGGAGCCCTGGGCAGCACTTGAATGCCTTATAGGGTACTCCACTCTGTCCTGGAGCAGAGCTGACTCTGGATGCCGTAACCACCTCTTTAACTTCCTTCCAGGTGAGATCTCTTGTGTTGAACTCATTGGGGCTGGTATGTCCAAAAGGGCTCTCTGGGATCCCAACTTGTGCTCTTTGTCAGGGTTGCTCAGAGTTTTGTGCAGAAAAAGATCTACCTCTTCCTTGGAGTAATAAAGATGGTGTTTCTGCTCTAACAGCTACTTTGTGAAAGTAAAGAGGTCTGCTAAGAAAGCAGTTCACTTCCTGGCTCTCTCTGTCCTCTATCTCCTGTGTCATTCCACTTTATGCAGGGTAGTAAGTTTCTTCCTAATGATATGGCAAAGCTCAGCAAGAGGTGGTTTTTCCTCCTCAGTGGCTGCCTTGCATTGTTTTGCCAGAATTTTAAGCTCTTGCCACAGTTAGTGCATCTTCTCGGCCCTGTGATTCAAGGTGTAGGTAGATCTGGTCATCTTGTGCTCCTGAACACCAAACCTCTCTGCTGCAAAGCTGACAATGATTGCGGTCAAAGTCTGGAATTGTTTATCTACATCCTCCTTTGCTATTGAGTTGATGATTCTGGCCACATCTTCGTCAAATTGGTGCGAGAGCATGTGCTGATTAACTGGAGGCCATTTAATCTGATGCTGCTGAAGAACTTTGGCAGGAGCTAAGCACTTGGAGATTCTGGGAAATATGGGTGTCACCAGGCTGGGCACCTGTTGTGGCTCACCAGGAATAGATCCTGTGCCAAGCATTTCATTTTGGATCGATGGATTTTCAGGCCACACTCCTTCTTGCATATTAATAGGTAGCAGCACCAAATCTGTTTATAAAAATTCAAATAATTAAAATTATGTGTAAGAGCCATTTGCTTGTTATTTATTTTATATCAAGTAGATAGAAGTATTTGCTAGTTATTTAAGTTTTATTAAATATTTTTTACCTTATATTAGTGCATAGTCTATGGGAGGTCCTTATAACTTCCACAAGCTGAATTGAATTGGTATATTCTAACTATGCCTTGTCTCTCTGACTATAGAGTAGTCTCAGTTATTGACCTGCCTTGCCATGAGTAAGGCATGGAGGGCACGGTTTTATACCGTGCCTTAAAGTGCCCAATAGTATGTAATGCAACGAACTCTATTGAATGTGCAGTGCCATACTTTTAGAAGGTGAAGTAATGTATCTTTAAGTATAGACACAACTGAAGTTTGACAAGGAAAGCTAAGTTTAGAAAAGAGACATTTTTTCCAACTTTTTTTTTCCTTTTATTCTATGTGTATAACAATGTTTTTTTCTATATTCTTGCATGGACTACTTGCTTTGAATTTTCACTAAATATTTTAAAATATTAAAACTTTTGGTCTGAGAGATTTCTTTCTGCACGCGTTTGACCTGCGCTTGATTCAGTTCTATAAATCTGAAAAAGCTCCACACCACACAAATCCAAAATGAAAAAAAGATGATTTTTTCAAAATAAGATATAGAAAAAATTATATAAATATCTGGAAAGCAGAAATATTTGCCTACATATTACCATATTGTACACAAGGCATTGCATCACAAGTCACAACATAAGTACTCCTCAATGAATGAGAGTTCATCATTTTATTTAGTTTTAACCTCTAAAGGATAATTTAATTTGAAAGGTCTTCTCAGCACATTTCCAAATTAAGCATGGGCAGTAGATAAATATACTGAAATTTCAGATTTGCAGTGGGATTCTGTCTTCTCCAATGAGCACTATGGTTCCCACCTTCAGCTCGGTGGCACAGGTAGTGTCAAACTGATGAAACAATTTTAAATTCATCAGTTATTCTTTCCTCCAGTTGTTCATAAAGGTATCTCTAAGTCTCTGTCATAATACACATGCAGAGGCCGTAGTGGAGCTGAAGGCTCATTTTCTGTGAAATTGCAATGTGGTTGTTGAATCACATGTATTTCATAGTAGAGCCCAACAACAAGATGAAACTGTGGCTCAGTATATTTCTGTGTTACAAGATCTTGCATCTACTTGTGACTTTCAAGATAAAAATGAAGAAATGTTTCAGGACTGGTTGGTAAGATAAAGATAAATGGAGAAGAAAAAGAAATGGGAAGAGAATCTACTTCCTCAGTGCTTTAAGAGCTTATTCTAAAATATTATTGATTGCATCCTGCCAGGTTTTGAAAAAGTTCTGCAAAGATCCTCTAACTGAGGATTTTTTCTAATTTCATATAGTATAAAACATCAGTTACCCACTGAATTAAAAGAGGAGAGTTACTATTCTTTAAGTTTAGCAAAATAAGTCTGCCTGCCAATAGTGTTGTGAAGACAATCACAGTTTATTTGTCCTTCTCCATTTTAAGTCTATCTTGAAGAACACCAAACACAGCTGTTAATGGGTTAGGAGGGATTGTAACACCAAGGCTGTCTGAAAGGCATTTAAAAATTTTTGTCCAGAATTATGTTAATTTGATGCAGGCCCCAAACATGTGACCCAGTGAGGCTGGGACTTGATTTCAGCATTTGCAGGTTAGATCTTGCCCTGGAAACATTTTAGTAGTTATATGCATGGACCTTCTGTCAAAATGATTTATGACCCTTAAGCCCCGCCCCCTATGACGTCATACCGCAAGTCTCGCCCGTCAGTGATTTTTAAAAATTTTTTGCTTAGCTCATTTCTATCACCTAGGAGCCTTTTGACAAAGGAAAACTCTGTAAGTACACTTGTGCATTTAAACGGAGATTTATAAGAAAGCAGGTTGCACACCTTATCCCAGTTTTGTACGTGCATTTAAAAGCACTCACTGTTACACTAGCACAAAATGTTGATATTTTCTGTCTACTCAAAACTAAAATTATTGCTATTAACACAGGGGATAATTAGAAATCATTTTACTATTTTTAATTAAAAAGTTAAAAAAAAGAAAAGCCCAATTATGATTTTTGTTTCTGCGGTGGGTTGGCGCCCTGCCCGGGATTGGTTCCCTGCCTTGCGCTGTGTTGGCAGGGATTGGCTCCAGCAGACCCCCGTAACCCAGTGTTCGGATTCATCGGGTATTTCCCTGCTTTGCGCCCTGTGTTGGCAGGGATTGGCTCCAGCAGACCCACGTGACCCAGTGTTTGGATTCAGTGGGGGGTTCTTCTGCACATCCGAAGTTCATTGTACTAAAATAGCAGAGCTAATTACTCTTTCTGCTTAAACTAATGATCAAATATTTAGGTAATTCTCAATTAAACACTAAAGCATTATTGAACAAAATACATTTTCAGTAGCCAAGTAAAATGACCAGTTGGTTTAACATGAAAATAAAGCATTATAAGAAAAATCCCTTTTTCCAACAGTTTTCTTGACTGGTCTTTGGAATTATCAGTGCCTTTCTGATCACATCCACCCCAAACATAGCATAGAACTTAATTTCTGTACTCATTTTAAATCATAATAGCCAGTATAAAGTCCCTAAAGGAACTGGAGACATCAAATATCTTCTATCATATATCTTTTCTTGCCAGCCCAAGTCATTCAGATTCTGCTTACAACAGACATGTACGATTATTTTTCTCAAACGGCCAAATCTTTGGCCTGCTAATCATGAAAAAATCAGATTTTATTCTCATGACACTTTTATTATACTTACTTAACTTTTATCGACATTTATCTACTTCTATATTTATTTTTCTGTATCAGAATGTAGTTTAAGTTAATTTGTTTTGGGTTCAATAGATGTATTTTTCATATTTTTGATTCTTGTTTTCTTTTTTTCACATCTTCGAGTCCCCTTTTTGTTACTTCGCGCCCCCTAACAGGGTCCGCCCTGAGTTTGAGAACCACTGTGTAGGGTTTTATTTGTAAGGCACTCTGAGGCATTTCAAGCTAAGTTAGATCCCTTGTTTATTCAGCCGTCCATCGGTGTTCCATTTTTATTATAAATTGTATTTAGTCTCTCTTTATTTACTAAGCATTTTATACGATGATTAGAAAACAGTTATCTTGTTCAGGCTTTAATTTAAAACAGCATTTTCATCAACAGGTTATAAACACTTTGGTACTCAGGGGGCTTTGTATAATACAACGTTTTAGAAATTCTGTGAACGCTTGGTAATAGCCTTCCATTTTACATTAGTTACGAACCCCTGAAAATAAGAACGGTTATAGGAGGTTATAGGAGCCTGTACACTACAGGGCTGATGATGATTAGGCTTTGGACACGTTAGGCCAATCAGGATGGAAAATGTTTTAGTGAATAGTTACATCCTATTATATGTGTTAGCACAAGGATTAAAATTGTACTAAAACTGTGAGGTTTTATTCTTTCTTTTAGGTAGTCCAGGTAACATAGGACAGCTGTCATTGAAAACTGCTTTTCCCTCTGTTTGTGAAAAAGCACCCTTGGTTTTAGTAGCATTCAGGGTGAATGGGATGTAAGTTTAAACTGTGATTCCAAGAGTCAACAAGTGTCTGCAAACGTCTTGAATACGAGTCAAAGGACTCGTTTGTGCAGGGATCATAGTCAGGGGCAGAGTTAAGCTAGACATTATTATTCCAAAATGAAACAATGACTTGCTCACATCACAAAGATTAGGCAGTAAAAACTAAAATGTACAAATACTAAGTCACAGAGGAGATTAAAAAACATCTTAAGACCGGATCAACAAGGGATCACTCCAAGCTCACCGCACACTACAACGGAACCTACGTGTTCAGCGATATATTATCAGCTAAACTGTCATCTATGTAGGCAGTTCCACGGGATTGCAAAGAGTTGGGGAAAACATTATTTAACATGGGCTAGTATGAGGCTAATTAACATTAGCCGGTTATTGTTAGAATCTTATCTGGCAGTAAAAGTTAGGTTTGTGTTCCTCCTGATTCAGGAAGAACATTAAATATTGGAGTTTAGAATATGAACTAGACAGGTAGTCATGATGGTAAGGACATTTGTGCCAAAATAAATAAATAAAGTTATTTATGAAGAAAATAACTACATGAAAAAGTGGAGTGATTACAATTTGAAAAACTGCCGTGATGTATAAAAACATTTGAAATAAATAAGAAGCTTTTTTTGACATGCGCAGTCTGGAATAGTCTGAATGTGTCCTAAAGAGTTCATTTTTAAATAAAGCTTAAAAAGGCAAATTAAAAATATTAAATCTGAATAAAACACAGAAATATCATTTAATGATATCAATTAGGGTTAAGTATTATCAAGCACTGGGATCTATTTATAAGGTTTATTTAATTTAGTTATAAACAAAATGATTGGTGGCATTTTGCTTTGAAATTAACAATAGTTTGACAGAGCTTTAAGAATTAGAATGCAAGACAATCCTCTACACTCTATAACAAAATGTTGCTGTTCCAATTGGAGTATCTTGGATCTCTTGTTTTATTTTAACCTTTTGACAAGAAGCCCCTGGTCAGGGAAATATACCACCTATATTGAAAATGAACAGTGCCGACATGCTAACTAAATAGATATAATTTAAGATATTTTAGAATATGGCCCTGGGCGCTACCCCATGATTCTGACAAACTAAAGGGTCTGCACTTTATTGTCCAACTTCCTGGGTGCTATGGATCTTGTAATGGAGACTGAAAAAGATTCTATAATTTTACTCTGTAATGGTCCATATGACGGAGATCTAGCGCCTGTGTCCGCAGTGTTAACCAGTCATAGGACATGATGTTCAAAATTCACCTAGGGTTTTTCAAAAGAGATAGGACGAGTGCGGCATGTGTTCTGTATTCTCTTTTCTGTATTAACTATTCACAGTGACCATACCCCCCGAGACCTTAGGTTTTTTTATGCCGAAGTACCTTTCACAGACCCGAATAAGAGACATCCATCAAAAGGCTCTTGACACAAAGGAGGCTCAATCTGGCTGGTGGGGCGAGAGTCTCTTTTCAAAGAGTATTAAAAACTTTTTCAACAACCCACCATCCTCGATAATGAAAGAAATTAAGGTTTAAAAATCAAATGGTCCTTTATTGGTCATTTTCAAAAACAATATTAAAATTCAGAGAGGTTTTACTAACCACTTAACATTACAACTAAACAGCGTGATTAAAAGCCGACAAAAACATGTGATCTCACCAGGACATTCAGTTCAGACGCTGCATCTGATTTTCCAGGTCGTATACCACGTAAAATCTTAAAGGTCCATCAAACCTATCAGGTCCAGAAAATGGCGTTTAGAGAAAGCCTCGGCTATTTCACGTGTCAGCGTCCGTGTGATGAAAGGCTTGGACGATCGAGTCGTGAATAGAATGTTCATTTTTTCTGGTCGTCAACAGCATATTGTACAAAAGTGATGAAAAGGCAGAAAAATGTGGAAGCAGCCCAGAGTCCTGATGACCGGGCTCCTGAGCCACTGTTTGTGGAAAACAGACAGTCGCTGCTGAGCCGATCAGTCTCAAACAGACCTGTAGGCTGTGTCTGGCGGGGTCATTCTGTTCAACATCCCTGCCGGTAATTTTTAGGTACCGATTCATTATTCTATACGGCAGAGCCGACATCCAACACTTGCCCAGCTTCTGAGCCTTTTGAAATGTTTCACCCAGGGTCCGTCCGTTTGTTCAAGGGTCATGCCCCGCATAATTCCATCCTTGGGTGGTATGTTCCAAACAGCCGGAGCCTCCATCGGGTCGTCCATGGCCTCTTCTTGTTGCACGGCCTGAATGGCTATCTCCTCAGACCCTGCTAGGAATCCCGGAACATCATGTAAATGTCAGGTACTGCGCGGTTCTCCAGGAAACTATCCGACCAATATAGATCACCAGGGGCAGATACCTGAGGCTCAGGCCCCTAGATCTGGGCAGTTGAAGGCATAAGAAGGTCCGGCCGAGAAGGCCGGTCAGCAGGCTAGCTGTTAGGCGCAGAGTACTCGGAGTCGGGTACGTTAGCCTCAGGTCAAAACAGGCCATCGTAGGGGATCGTCTGGCCCGTATACCATCGTGGCTAATCAGGAACATAGCTGAAGAGATGCAGATAGTTAACTGTTCAAAACGCGTCATTGAAAAAGTTTTTAATACACTTTGAAAAGAGACTCCCGCCCCACCAGCCTGATTGAGCCTCCTTTGTGTCAAGAGCCTTTTGATGGATGTCTCTTATTCGGGTGTGTGAAAGGTACTTCGGCATAAAAAAACCTAAGGTCTCGGGGGTATGGTCACTGTGAATAGTTAATACAGAAAAGAGAATACAGAACACATGCCGCACTCGTCCTATCTCTAGGTGAATTTTGAACATCATGTCCTATGACTGGTTAACACTGCGGACACAGGCGCTAGACCTCCGTCATATGGACCATTACAGAGTAAAGATTATAGAATCTTTTTCAGTCTCCATTACAAGATCCACAGCACCCACAGGAAGTTGGACAATAAAGTGCAGACCCTTTAGTTTGTCAGAATCTTGGGGTAGCGCCGCATATTCTAAAATATCTTAGATTATATCTATTTAGTTAGCATGTCGGCACTGTTCATTTTCAATATAGGTGGTATATTTCCCTGACCATGGGGCTTCTTGTCAAAAGGTTAAAATAAAACAGAGATCCAAGATACTCCAATTGGAACAGCAACATTTTGTTATAGAGTGTAGAGGATTGTCTTGCATTCTAATTCTTAAAGCTCTGTCAAACTATCGATAATTTCAAAGCAAAATGCCACCAATCATTTTGTTTATAACTAGATTAAATAAAACTTATAAATAGATCCCAGTGCTTGATAATACTTAACCCTAATTGATATTAATTAATGATATTTCTGTGTTTTATTCAGATTTAATATTTTTAATTTGCCTTTTTAAGCTTTATTTAAAAATGAACTCTTTTGGACACATTCAGACTATTCCAGACTGTGCATGTCAAAAAAAGCTTCTTATTTATTTCAAATGTTTTTATACATCACGGCAGTTTTTCAAATTGTAATCACTCCACTTTTTCATGTGGTTATTTACTTCATAAATAACTTTATTTATTTATTTTGGCACAAATGTCCTTACCATCATGACTACCTGTCTAGTTCATATTCTAAACTCCAATATTTAATGTTCTTCCTGCATCAGGTGGAACACAAACCTAACTTTTACTGCCAGATAAGATTCTAACAATAACCGGCTAATGTTAATTAGCCTCATACTAGCCCATGTTAAATAATGTTTTCCCCAACTCTTTGCAATCCCGTGGAACTGCCTACATAGATGACAGTTTAGCTGATAATATATCGCTGAACACATAGGTTCTGTTGTAGTGTGCGGTGAGCTTGGAGTGATCCCTTGTTGATCCGGTCTTAAGATGTTTTTTAATTTCCTCTGTGACGTAGTATTTGTACATTTTAGTTTTTACTGCCTAATCTTTGTGATGTGAGCAAGTCATTGTTTCATTTTGGAATAATAATGTCTAGCTTAACTCTGCCCCTGACTATGATCCCTGCACAAACCCTGGTCCTTTGACTCGTATTCAAGACGTTTGCAGACACTTGTTGACTCTTGGAATCACAGTTTAAACTTACATCCCATTCACCCTGAATGCTACTAAAACCAAGAGTGCTTTTTCACAAACAGAGGGAAAAGCAGTTTTCAATGACAGCTGTCCTATGTTACCTGGACTACCTAAAAGAAAGAATAAAACCTCACAGTTTTAGTACAATTTTAATCCTTGTGCTAACACATATAATAGGATGTAACTATTCACTAAAACATTTTCCATCCTGATTGGCCTAACGTGTCCAAAGCCTAATCATCATCAGCCCTGTAGTGTACAGGCTCCTATAACCTCCTATAACCGTTCTTATTTTCAGGGGTTCGTAACTAATGTAAAATGGAAGGCTATTACCAAGCGTTCACAGAATTTCTAAAACGTTGTATTATACAAAGCCCCCTGAGTACCAAAGTGTTTATAACCTGTTGATGAAAATGCTGTTTTAAATTAAAGCCTGAACAAGATAACTGTTTTCTAATCATCATATAAAATGCTTAGTAAATAAAGAGAGACTAAATACAATTTATAATAAAAATGGAACACCGATGGACGGCTGAATAAACAAGGGAATCTAACTTAGCTTGAAATGCTGTAGAGCGCTTTACAAATAAAACCCTACACAGTGGTTCTCAGACTCGGGCCCGTTAGGGGTGGCAACAAAAAGGGGACTTGAAGATGTGAAAAAAAGAAAACAAGAATCGAAAATATGAAAAATACATCTATTGAACCCAAAACAAATTAACTTAAACTACATTCTGATACAGAAAAATAAATATACAAGTAGATAAATGTCGAGAAAAGTTAAGTAGGTATAATAAAAGTGTCATGAGAATAAAATCTGATTTTTTCATGATTAGCAGGTCAAAGATTTTGCCGTTTGAGAAAAATAATCGTACATGTGTGTTGTAAGCAGAATCTGAATGACTTGGGCTGGCAAGAAAAGATATATGATAGAATATATTTGATGTCTTCAGTTCCTTTAGGGACTTTATACTGGCTAATATCATTTAAAATGAGTACAGAAATTAAGTTCTATGCTATGTTTGGGGTGGATGTGATCAGAAAGGCACTGATAATTCCAAAGACCGGTCAAGAAAACTGTTGGAAAAAGGGATTTTTCTTATAATGCTTTATTTTCATGTTAAAGCAACTGGTCATTTTACTTGGCTACTGAAAATGTATTTTGTTCACTAATGCTTTAGTGTTTAATCAAGAATTACCTAAATATTTGATCATTAGTTTAAGCAGAAAGAGTAATTAGCTCTGCTATTTTAGTACAATGAACTTCGGATGTGCAGAAGAACCCCCCACTGAATCCAAACACTGGGTCACGTGGGTCTGCTGGAGCCAATCCCTGCCAACACAGGGCGCAAAGCAGGGAAATACCCGATGAATCCGAACACTGGGTTACGGGGG
Source organism: Polypterus senegalus (assembly GCF_016835505.1). Classification (NCBI taxonomy): domain Eukaryota; kingdom Metazoa; phylum Chordata; class Cladistia; order Polypteriformes; family Polypteridae; genus Polypterus; species Polypterus senegalus. Next base: position 102,262,165 of record NC_053166.1, read on the forward strand.
TCTGCTGGAGCCAATCCCTGCCAACACAGGGCGCAAGGCAGGGAACCAATCCCGGCAGCCAACCCACCGCAGAAACAAAATCATAATTGGGCTTTTCTGTTTTTAACTTTTTAATTAAAAATAGTAAAATGATTTCTAATTATCCCCTGTCCATCCATCCATTTCCCAACCCGCTGAATCCGAATACAGGGTCACGGGGGTCTGCTGGAGCCAATCCCTGCCAACACAGGGCGCAAGGCAGGGAACCAATCCCGGGCAGGGCGCCAACCCACCGCAGAAACAAAAACATAATTGGGCTTTTCTGTTTTAACTTTTTAATTAAAAATAGTAAAATGATTTCTAATTATCCCCTGTGTTAATAGAAATAATTTTAGTTTTGAGTAGACAGAAAATATCAACATTTTGTGCTAGTATAACAGTGAGTGCTTTTAAATGCATGTACAGAACTGGGATAAGGTGTGCAACCTGCTTTCTTATAAATCTCCTTTTAAATGCACAAGTGTACTTACAGAGTTTTCCTTTGTCAAAAGCCTCCTAGGTGATAGAAATGAGCTAAGCAAAAAATTTGAAAAAATCACTGACCGCAGCAAATCCTAAAACACACGTGAAATCTGTCTCTCTTGTGCGGTATGGGATTACTTTTAAAAATAACTTCATTATATTACTCACACGTCTAAAATCACCCAGAATTTGGGCTACTATTCTGTATTAAAATAATTACATTTAATGAAATGAATGAAAACACCGTTACAGTAAGCTCCTGGGGCCTCATGTATAACGGCGTGCATAGAATTTGGACTATAACATGGCGTAAGCACAAAAGCCGAAATGTGCTTACGCTCAGAAAAATCCAGATGCTGGAATCTGTGCGTACTCCAACTTCCACGTTCTTCCGCTACATAATTCCCGATCAGCGTGAAAAATAAAGCTCCTGCGCGCGCTATATGTAACGCCCCAACTCCTCCCAGAATTACGCCTCTTTGAATATGCAAATGAATATAAATTGCCCTTAAGCTCAGCCTTCTTTGAGAAGACATTGGGAAAAGCACGGGGGAAAATATAATAATTTCAGCGAATACCAAGTGGAGGCAAAGGAAAAACATACTATTTGTTCAAATAATCAATCAACAAAAGGAAGTTGATCGAGTGACATAGCGTGTTGGAGAAACTTGAAACCTCACGTTCACAAAATTGCATAGTGCCGGAAATAAAAAAGAAGTCACATATCAAAGTCGCCGTGAAAAGGCGAAGTTGTAGCCCACTGTCTGAGTGTCATATGAAAGCTTATTAGGGTACAGAGAAAAAAGGCACACAGTGGGGAAAAAGCACGAAATGTCAACTTCAATATCGACATTTCCACTTTAATCACGTAGTTTATTTTGTCATTAAAGTAGAACATCATAAACTTCATCTTAAAATCGTTTAATTAACCAGTTTCTCAAATCACATCGTAATTAAAGTAGCACGTTAAATGCTTTGTTTTTTATTTGATCTTCTGTGTGTGTGAATTACTACTTGCTTCTTAAACCGGCTCTCTTCCTCCAACTGGACACAGAATCCATTACATTCGTGATATTACAGCTCTCTGAATAACTAAAATACTGAGATGTATACGTGATATCATTTTCATGATAGGAGTTAAAGCACGTTATTAAACACGTGTTTCACTTCAATGAAATAATTTATTGCAGCAGTACTCAGGGGCGGCTCTAGGCTTGTGGTGGCACAGGGCAGAGGAAGAATCGGTGGCTCCTTCGCCCGCCAATGTCAATATGGTATCTTATGCACGGTGGATGGCCACGTCCGTTGCGGATACTGCATAGCCGCCTCGTGCTCATGACACAAGCATTTAACTTTTGCCGAAATTTGCCGCTGCGTTTTTTGCTGTGTTGTTATTTTCTCTTTCTGTTTTATATTCAATACATATTGTCATAGCCGCTACTGCAGTCCTTGCTTTTCTTTTCCCAAATAACCGATCGCCAAACAATAAGCTCTGTAGTAGAAATTAAGCCATCTGTAAGCTTAGCGCCGATTCTTCAAAACGTTTAAGGAACATTGAAATATCTTCGTAGTACATGTTTAATTATTCTATCCTTCACGACACTCCCAGTGAAGAATATAGATTATTTAAATGAAGTTAAAGTTTTATCTGTATAATTTAATAAACATATTTTGCTGCATTTCACCTTAAAAATGTTATCGTCATCATATGTAAATACGCGCTTTATAAAGTGGCTCAGGTTGTGCGATATTATAACTATAGTGCAAGTTTACAGTGGGGTGATTGTACTTATAAGTTCAAACAGTTCTACAAGGTGCAATTGATTGCGTGCATTTAAAGTTCTTGGGATGAAACTGTTTCTGAAACGCGAGGTCCGTACAGGAAAGGCTTTAAAACGTTTTGCAGTGGCTGAGACAGCGTGTCCTTGAAGCTTTATATCGATAATTCTCTTTCCGATCAGCTGCTGCTGTGATTCACACTCAGATACAGTGATAATAAATACTCTGAGTGGTGCAGTGAATATGAAAAAAGATGATCTGCTGTGGCAACTCCTAATGGGAGGAGCTGAAAGAAGAAGGAGAAGTGAGAGTAACAACGCTAAAGCAGTTATGGTATTTGGATACTATGGCTATTCCCTGGACCATTATATTGTTACAAGTTAATTACAATCAGATGCGTTACAATAATAAATAATATGCGGTTAGTTTCAGTGTATTTATAAAGCCGCGTCAGGAAAATAAAGGTGTAACCACACAGGAACAGTAGCACTGCTTTGACGCTGGATGCCGCCAGTCTGCAAAACCGAGCGGAGAACTTGTGTACGACAAGGTATGAGGTACCGTGGAAAAGTGCGTGGCTTTACGGCAAGTGTAGGTTTTATACATCGCGATTTGAACGTGGAAAAGTTCTTACGCAATATTTCTGTGCGTACGCACCATTTATACATGAGGCCCCTGAAGTCTGTCTCTAACGGTTGTTCAAATGAAAGTTTATGAAGCAAAAATGTTTCGTTATCTCTGCCTTTGAAAAACAGGCGGCTCCGTACAGAGAGAGGTTGTTTCGAAACAGTAGGCATTTCACAAGCGGGTCCCTTCTGCAGGTAGTTCAGAATACTTTTATTATGTCAGAATTAATGCACCACCGGCCTGCGCTTTAAAGCCACTCCTGAATATTCTCAGAGGAGAGGCCCCTGTTTGAATTTTCAGACGCCGAGACAAAAACTACTTGATTGGATTACCCGTTTCGGTATGAAAACCTACTATTGTTTGCTTCAGTCCTATGAATTTGTACATTAATCGTCGTACACGTAGATAGAAAAAAATGCTGCATCTTATATTATTTGCACGCATGAGCACGCTCACGCGACTACACATGAGTGAGCTCACACACGCACTTGAGAATCAATTCGGAAATATTATGGATTCAGCCATCCGTTTTTTAAAAACATACTCGATTGGCGCCTATAATAATCATGAATAGTCTGCATGAAGAATAGTTATATTTCATTTCATCCTATACAAAGATAAAAGAAATAATTTTTCTAAGAAGTTCATATAGATGCTGGGGGACAATGTGCTTTGAAAACAGTTGAAAAAATGACCAACGTATTCGTGGCTTGCCAAAGGGTATTTTAAAGGCCTATAGTTAAACCAGCACACTCCACTATAGCCTCGTGTGCTTCCTTATAAAGCTCCGTTTAAATGCACAAGTGCATTTACAGAGTTTTCCTTTGTCAAAAGGCTCCTAGGTGATAGAAATGAGCTAAGCAAAAAATTAAAAAATCACTGACCACAGCAAATCCAAAAACACACGTGGAATCTGTCTCTCTTAATCGATGTGGTGTTACTTTTAAAAATAACTTCATTATATTATACTTACACTATATAACGTTTTTAGGTTACGCATTTTGTAAGGGACGGTAGACATGGGCTGGCATCTCGACATGTTCAGGACATGGTACATTACTCAGCCAGGAGGACAATGTAATTAAGGAAATTAGGGTTTTGCTGTTTTTTAGTAACTGTCTTTTGTCTGATTTTAGACAGCCCCCAGGAAAATAAACCCTAAAGTTAAGCTCTGTATATATTAAACATTTTTGGTATCAGGCGCCAATCAGCCCAGGTTAGATATTTTAGACGTCTCAAACATGATTTGAAAGGGAACTGCGGCATACGTCTGTATGATTTTTAAAAGGCTTATATAAATATATTTAAAAGGGGATGGAAAAAAAAAGGTTTTAGACCAATTTTAAAGCATCTCTCTTTATAGAGCGGTATTTTGGAAGTGCTTTATGATAGCAAATGTTTGCCAATCATTTGAACCGGACACAAGCAATGCTCGTCGCATCGCGTCTTTGGAATGTCTCTGAAAAACATCCTTTATTTTACAAGCTGCATTCCACAAGGTAAGGCAATTTTTCACATTGGCCGCAACTTGTTGCCTAGGTGCTGTGAATCGCGCCCCATCCTTTCCTCCCTACTCTGCCATCTCTGGCTGTGAAGCACACCCCCCACCATCAATTTAGCTTCAGGCGAGCGCCGCATGTATTGGGAAAATGTCCTCCGTATTCGTGGCTTGCCAAAGTGTCTTTACCTTTTCCCAGAATGATGGCACGTTAAAGGCGATCTAACTTTTAGACCTATAAATGTCTAAAAGAATAAAATCTAAGTGCGGGGAAATACTTTTTATACACCAAGGATAGCTTTTTTTAAAATACGCCATTTAAAAAGTGTGCTGTTGCCTATTATTTAACTGTGTGATTTTTACAAGGCTTATATATCAAAATATATTTAAATGGGGATGGAAAAAAAAGGTTTTAGACCAATTTTAAAGCATCTCTCTTTATAGAGCTGTATTTTGGAAGTGCTTTATGATAGCAGCTGTTTGCCAATCATTTGAACCGGAATCTGTATATATAATTCACTAAGGCAAGACAACCATGGAAAGCACGCCGGAAGGGGCGTGGATTCACTGAGCCGCCGACAAGTAAGACACCAATGGCGCACGCAGGAAGGAGCCACGCCCACCAACTTCAAGACCATTGGATACGACGATAACTCGCAGAGCCACGCCCACCAACTCGGACATGACGACACAGAAGAAACGGCGACATTTATATTTGTCTGTCGTAGAGGCCACATGCATCTGCACGTTGACTGTTCATAGAGGCATGTTTCTCGCGGAGGTAAATCGCCATATGCAGAATGTAAAACGGTTTGCGAGGGGTATCCCATGGAATCTTTAAAACAATCCTTTACAACTGAGGTTAAAACACAATGAAGTAAGCAGTCTTTAAAAACCGAGTTTTCGGTTGCAACGCACAACCGCATGCACCATAGCAAACTGTTTTACACGCTACATAAAGCAATTCGCATCCGCGACAAACATGCATGCTCCTGCAGAAATACGGAAGACGTTTCCCTGCCCACTAACACTCCTTTTTCACCGGCCCGCTTCTACCCTCGCTCTCTAGGCATTCACACTGCCTGCCCATGTGCCCGGAAGCAAAAACTCACCGACCACCCAGTTAGCCCCTATCGTCTGTGCAAGGAGTCCACATGCAAGTCTAAGCCACGTTGACTTTTTATTATTCTTTTCGGTTTTGACACCTGACCGTGTCCACCATGAAAAACCATGCGAAAGAAACAATGAAGCCCCGCCCAGAAACCCCGCCCCTCCTCCCACGTGCTCAGGAACACACCTCAGACCACTGCCCACCAAATCAAACGGCTCATCAAACACATACTCACTCACTTTGGTCTGTGCAGCGGTCCAAACCCAGCTGTGAGCCACGTTGACTATTCTTTTGCCCTCCATGGCTACCGCTACAAATGTATTTCATGGAAACAAACACTTCTTTCAATGTTATAGAAATTCCTGATTCAGGTAACTGTTTGTTTCTGTCAGTCGGGATTTTTGGAGAAATGTCATTGACGAAACTGTTGCTCTCAAACTTCGTAACATGGCTGTTAGCTTTGTTTGCCAACATTGGGATAACTTCGGTGACGTGGTGTCCGTTGTTCTTAGTCACAGAGGCATTGTTATACAGTCTGCTCAACAATACGCTGATTATATGAATACGTCCGAGTCTATGGTGGTGAGGCAGAAATTGTGGCAATGACCCAAATCCTTCCAGTTACTATCAGCATTTACTTCCAAGAACGTCCTCATGCCTCTCCTCGAGTTTACAATCCGGCCCAGCGTCTCTTCATATCCCTGCTCTTTAGCGGTCCTTTGGATCATGGGCATTACGAGGTTCTCATGCCTCTCAAATACCCACGTGATAACCTTCTGGTGAAATCTTTTGACTCTGTTGGTATGTGCACACAGGATGCACACCCACTTGCTCGCCACACTAATGTGACGTCACCTGCCCACTCTCCTCTTCCTGAAAAACATTTAAAGACACCCTCCCCTGAACACACGCATTCCACATAGGACTTTCAATGCACCTTTTGTTCCAAAAGCTTCAGAGTGCTCAGATATCTGAACACACATTTGAAAAAACACAACACTAACCGAATGATGCAATGTGGACATTGTCAACAATGCTTCGAGACAACTCGCGCTCTCAAAAAACACTTACGAACTCATTCCACTCTCACCTTCAATTGCACATTTTGTAACGAGGACTTCACAGGTGAGATGGATCTCCACAACCATATGCAGATCCATTCAATGCAAAGATTTGTATGCAAAATTTGCGACAAACACTTTCACGCACACAGATACCTTACTAACCATCTCAAAACACATTCCCTGATGAATTCTTTTCAGTGTCAACACTGCTCCAAAACCTTCACACGCCAGAAATATCTCCAAGCACATTTACACACCCACTCCACTGAATAACGCATTCCAAAAAGATCTCTGAATGCACGATTTGTTCAAAAATGTTTCGAGTGCAGAGATTTCTCAACATGCATTTAAAAACACACTCCACTGAACGAATTATGCAATGTTGCCAGCCACAAGTCATTCCAATTCCTTTCAGTGTTAACACAGCACAAAATCGTTCATGCACAAACATCGCATTCACTTTTCTGCAGCTTTTCAAGAAGATACCGCCTTTCACATCCAAGAACATAACATTGGCCTACCTACCACACTATGTGCTTCTTGCAATGCTCTTTATTGGCCAGCAGAGGTCAACAAATCCGGACATTACACTAAGTGTTGTCATGCCGGCAAGATGTCTTTGCCATCTCTATCCAAGCCCCCTCTTTTATTGGAAGACCTCTTGACTGGCAAGAACCCGCTGTCCCGAAATTACTGTGATCATATCAGGGAATACAACTCATCATTGGGCGCACACATCGCTCAAGAATCTGGACAAGGACCGTATGCTTTCAGAATCCACGGTCAAATTTATCACCAGGTCTCTCCTTTATATAACAATCCTGACACGTCACCACAATATGGTCAGCTATATATCTTCGATTCTGCTGAGGCTACCAGTCAACGTTTGCAAAAGGAATGTAATAGCGCTTGCAGTGACATTTTGTTGCTTCAACTAGACAACATGATACGCCAGGTTAATCCCTTCGCAAAGTCTTACATGCAAATGCATGACATTATCACTCACGGTTACTCTGTTACTGCTGTACAAATGGTGTTCATGGAAAATCCAGGTCTGGATATGAGAAGGTATAACGCCCCGTCCTGTCAAACTGATGTTGCTGCTTTGTACGTGAAGACGGGGAACCTCCTGCACAACGCGACATTTGCATATATCCAAGGGGAGATGCTTGCAACCGTATCTCTGTTCTAAATATGAACTGTGACCCCATGGTTTTTCCACTGCTATTCCCTTTCGGAGATCCAGGCTGGCACATACAATTAACCCATGTTGAGTGAAAGCGAACCGTGAAAAGAACGCGAGTCACACAGCTCCAATTTTATGCTTTCAGGTTTGCCATGAGATCTTCATTTAGTGTCTTGCATTCCAGTGGCAAACTCTTCCAGCAATACATCGTCGGCACATCTGTCAGAACAGAAGGCGCGCGTCTACATTTCCTTCGCTCACATCAACAAGATTGGTCCGCCAGTTTTCATTCACGGACGATTGTGTGTTGGTTCGTTCCGTGCATTGTTATAATGTTGCATTTCTTGCTGATTTATTACATTATCGATTTTTCAAATGTTAATTTTCTCCCTGTACTTAAAAATCATTAAAAAACCGGCCTGATTATGCGGCGTATGGTACGCCGCGGGTTGGCTAGTATATTTAAAAGGGGATGAATAAAGGTTTTAGACCAATTTTAAAGCATCTCTCTTTATAAAGTGGTATTTTGGAAGTGCTTTATGATAGCAAATGTTTGCCAATCATTTTAACCGGACACAAGCAACGCTCGTTGCACCGTGTCTTTGGAATGTCTCCTAAAAACATCTTTTGTTTTACAAGCTGCATTTCACAAGGTAAGGCAATTTTTCACATCGGACGCAACCTGTTGCCCAGTAGCTGTGAATCGCACCCCATCCTTTCCTCCCTACTCTGCCATCACTGGGCTGTGAAGCGCACCCCCGACGTCTGGGGGTTGGAGGAGGTGGAATTTACACTCAGCTGTTTACGCGCAGGGGCTGTCAGTTTCCTGGGCTGTGGTTAAACTGTACTCTTTGCTGCTATACCCAGCTGCTGATAAGGATGCTTGCGCAGAACGCAGCAGGAGGGTTTTTTTACATCTATAGCCTGCTCACCAGGGCTCAGAGAATGTCAGCTTTTTAGAGAGCCTTTCAGCTTTTTTTTTTACAGACTCGGCTGTGTAGACAGAGAGCCGGCAACTCGTCTTTCGATCTTGCCTGTGTGTACGCTTGGAGCTTCGACACAGTGGCATCTCGGGGTTGCACGCAGAGGCTGTCTCAGCTCTTTAGCTCTCACACGTCAACTGTGCAGAGAGAGAGAGAGTGAAGGGACAGCTTGTCAGCGCAGAGAATGTCTGGGGGCTTGACTTAGATAAAATAAAAAAAACGGTTTACAAGTGCTGAACTAAGGTTTAGATCTTTAAAGTCATAGATTATTTTAAATAATAGATAGATACAGGAGTTCTTACCCAAACCGTAGAGGCAGACAGCTCTGCCCCTTGAAACTCTTGTGCGTGTGTCTTCGAGAGAAGTGGGCCACCAACAGGTCTGTAACTGGCCTGGATTTGTCAGGACATTCCCCGGGCATGCCCATTCAAGGAGGGAGGCTGCTCTTGACAGTTTGTTTAATTAAGCAGGTGGCTGTGGGATGAGTTCAAACAGGGGTCAGACATCCATCAAACTGCCCTTGACATTTTCCTGAACCAATCATGTGCCGGGTTCAAGGAGGGTCAAACATCCATCAGAAGGCCCTTGACAGAAAGGAGAGCCAATCAGGTACCGAGGGGCGGGGCTAAGTCACGTGGAGGGAGGCGTGGTGTCAACAGGGGCGGGACTTCCGGTATTGTGTCATACGGGCGGGACTTCCGGGAACGGGGCTTAAGGGTCATAAATCATTTTGACAGAAGGTCCATGCATATAACTACTCATTTTGGACAGTTTTAAGTAAGACAGATGTGCCCGATATATAATTTTGAATTGAATAATTGTATGCTTTGCAGATATGGAGCTTGAGCAAAATCTCTGCATTGCTACCTTCCACTCCTTTTCTGCTATGTTGAGTGAGAGATCTTTTTCCCATTGTCCTCTTGGATCTTTGAAAGGGAGGGACTGTAAAATAATTTTATATATTGCAGAAACGCTGTCTGAGTCCTTGAAACTGAGTAATAATTTTTCCAGCATAGAGGAAGGTGGGAGATGAGGAAAATTGGGCAGGTACTGTTTAACAAAGTTTCTAATTTGAAGCTAGTGAAAGAAATGCGTTGCTGGAAAGTTAAATTTGGAATGTAATTGTTCGTAGGATGCAAAGATGTTGTCTATATAAAGATCTCTAAGCAATTTTTTTCCCAAATGTTTTCCAGATATTAAAAACTGAATATGTTTGCGAGGGTTGAAAAAGGTGGTTCTCATGCAGATGTGCCACAGATAAAAGATTCTCCATCTTAAAATGCTTTCTACATTGGTTCCATATTCCGAGTGAGTGAAGCACAATTGGGTTATTAGTATATTGGTAATAACTTGCATTTATTGGGGCACAAAGCAGGGAATATAAAGAAGTACTGCAGGATTTTATTTCTATGGCAGACCAAGCCTGTCTATGTTCATCTATTTGTGTCCAGGTTTTTATAGCTTGTATGTTTGCTGCCCATTAATAAAACTGAAAGGTACAGCCATGCCACCTTCTGCATTATGTCTTTGTAGGGTCGATCTTTGGATACGTAGATGTTTTGAGTTCCAAATAAATGAGATTATGGTTGAATCTAATTGCTTAAAAATGATTTATTGATGTATATTGGAATGTTTTGAAATAAAAAGAGAAGCTTAGGAAGGATATTCATCTTAACAATGTTAATTTTTCCAACAGAGTGAGTTGAGGGGTTGGCCATCTATGAAATTCTTACTTAATTTTTTCCATACAGACGGCAAAATTTTGTTGCTAAAGAGCTTTATGTTTACTTGTGATATTTACCCCTACGTATTTAAACTGATCTGCAATGATAAAAGGGAAGGTGTCCAATCTAATATTGTATGCTTGAGAATTCACTGGAAAGAGCACACTGTTATTCAAATTAAATCTAACACCAGAGATCTTTTGAAATTCTGTAAGTGCTGTTAATTCTGCAGGCACAGTATTTTGTGGGTCTGATATATACAGTACCATATCATCTGCATACAGATTTTCTGTTCAAGTCCTTCTCTGATAATCCCATCTATGTAATAAGCAGTGAACTGCAAGTGGTTTAATGGTGATTGCAAATAGCAGTAGTGACAAGGGGCATTCTTGTCTGGTACCACGTTCTAGTTTAAAGTACAACCCCAATTCCAATGAAGTTGAGATGTTGTGTAAAGCATAAATAAAAACAGAATACAATGATTTGAAAATCCTTTTCAACCTATATTCAATTGAATACACTACAAAGACAAGAATGCCGAATCAAATGTTAAAACTGATAAACTTTATTGTTGTTTTGCAAATCTTCACTCATTTTGAATTTGATGCCTGCAACACATTCCAAAAAAGCTGGGACAGGGGCATGTTTACCACTGTGTTATATTACCTTTCCTTTTAACAACACTCAATAAGCGTTTGGGAACTGAAGACTAATTGTTGAAGCTGTGTAGGTGGAATTCTTTCCCATTTTTGCTTGATGTACAACTTCAGTTGCTCAACAGTCCGGGGTCTCCGTTGTCGTATTTTGTGCTTCATAATGTGCCACACATTTTCAATGGGAGACAGGTCTGGACTGCAAAGAGAGGCACTCTTTTACTACGAAGCCACGCTGTTGTAACACATGCAGAATTTGGCTTTGCATTGTCCTGCTAAAATAAGCAGGGCCGTCCCTGAAAAAGACATCGCTTGGATGGCAGCATATGTTGCTCCAAAACCTGTATGTACCTTTCAGCATTAATTGCGCCTGACAGATGTGCAAGTTACCCATGCCATGGGCACTAACACACCCCCATACCATCACAGATGGTGGATTTTGAACTTTGCACTGATAACAATCCGGATAGTCCTTCTCCTCTTTGGCCTGAAGGACACG